>NC_064931.1:472644081-472944081 GCF_023897955.1 Schistocerca gregaria
AGAAGAAATGCTCTTTGTTTACTTATCGCTTTTCTAACTCGGCTATTAAACCATGTTGGATCATTCCCATCCCTTAAAACCTTACACGGAACATACTTGTCTAGGACATATTGAACGATGCCTTTGAATTTTTTTCTGTTTGTTCTCCACATCTTCTTCCCCATCACCGAATATTTGATGCTGACTGCTGAGACATTCTCAAATTTGTATCTTGTCAGCCTTGCTGAGAAAATATATCTTCCTACCTTTCTTAACATTCCTTGCAGGGCCCGTCGTCATAGATGCTGTCACAGCCTTATGGTCACTGATACCTTCCTCTACGTTAACTGATTCGATAAGTTCAGGTTTGTTTGTTCCCAGGAAGTCTAAGACGTTACATTCTCTATCTGCTCAAGGTAATTTTCGGACAAGAGATCCAGAACAATGCCCTGCATCTGGCACCAATTTTGATGGCATAGCACTCCCAATCTATACCTGGCGTGATCACGAAAATTACTAATGTTATTCGCAAACTCTGTCTGAAGCGCTCTACAATTACAGATCCTGACCCAGGTGGTCTATAAAAGCATCCTATCACAATTTTTTATTGTTCATTGATACTCAATTTCACCCAGATTAATTCACATTCGGAATCCGTGATAACGTCGCTAGATTTTATCGAATTTTTTACTGCATTAGACACGCCACCACCACTAGTGACCAACCTATCCTTACGATAAACGTTCTAGTCTGAACTTACGATTTCGTTGTCATTGACGTCTGGCTTCAACCAGCTTTCTGTGCATTATAACTTTCAATAACCGATACTAATTCTGGGACATTATGTTACAAATTACTCTGAATGTTCTTAATATTTTACAATGGATCAAACGGCATTGATTAAGTAATTGTTTCTGTTTTCGGTTGTGCTAAAAATAACAGGTTTCCATTAAAACAAAATAAGTATATGTTGAAAATCGGACTTCCCTTCATTTCTCAATGGTTTGTATTAAACAATTACAACAGCCCCCTTGCCACTTTCGGTCTGCGGAATTGGTTACTCTGTGTTTGTTGTGGTTTTGGAGGCGTTTCCAGTGGTAATGTTAGATGACTCACCCTGTAACAGGGTACAGTAACAGGGTACTGTTACCCTGTACAGTAACAAATTCAAATCAAATGAAACACGTGTCACAGTAAACGATGACCAAACAGTCGCATTAGCACACAGTGTACCCCATCGAGCGTTAACGCAGGCGTGTATTATCGCATGAAATCGATCGTAAAGGTGCCGAATGGCACTCGGCGATAGATTGTTCCAAGCATCTTAGTCGTTTTGTTGCAATTCGTTAATGATTTTTGCAGGCCCTGGAGAACGATTCAGTTCCCACTTCATTATGTTCCAAAAATGGCTCTGAGCACTATGGGACTTAAATGCTGTGGTCATCAGTCCCCTAGGACTTACAATTACTTAAACTTAACTAACCTAAGGACATCACACACATCCATGCCCGAGGCAGGATTCGAACCTGTGACCGTAGCGGTCGCGCGGTCCCAGATTGTAGCGCCTAGAACCGCTCGGCCACTTCGGCTAGCTCATCATGTTCCATACGCGTTCAATTGGAGAGAACTCTGGTTCTTGCTGGCAAGCCTATTTGCTGCACACCACGAAGTGCATATGCGTCGTAGAAGCCGCATGTGGATATTCTTTGTTCTGCTGAAAAAGGCAGTCACCTTCCTGTCTAAGGAATGGCAGTAGCACGGGTGTAGCAACCTGTGCAATGCAGCCTTAACCCCAGCGCCTCCGCAGTTGATGAATCAGTTACAAAGCTTTAGAAGAGATTTATCATTGTGCAATTTGTCTTTAACTGACCTTTATCGCGTACCGTTGCGTTGTTCTTCCTGACTCACATTTATACGGTTTTAATCCTGTTCCTGAAAGAAATTTCCATTGGCATTATTTAGCAGCAACAAGCGGAGAATTGCTGTCGAATAAATTTAAATAGCTGGTCTATGCCCTGTGTTAAAATAAAAGAATTTACAGATATGTTTCATTGAGTTAGACCAAATGAGATTGGTTATGATTATGCGTTCTTCAGGGCATCACGTTAAGCCGTGCAGCATCGCTGGTCCTCTTGCTGTGGTATATACCATGTAGTGACACCGGATTAGACCTATCCCTTCATTTTATATATAACAGCCCAAACACAACCACACCCTCTAAACCTCTCATCACAGTTGTCTTGCACAGTTCATATAAGGTTGGGTATAGATACTGACAGATCATACTGCGAAGAAGAGCCAAGCTGAATGAGAATGCCTTTGACTTTCACCATCGTGCGACAAACGATAGAATAATAAATATAGTGAATTTCCTGCCGTTTTGCCTATTCTGGAATGACAGTCGCCAGATTCTAAGGCTCTGAGGCTCTATGTACAGCAGGGAAGATTCTGCTAGACTAATAGGACCATAGTTACCTGGCAAGGATAAACAGAACTCCTAGTACGATGCCAACTAATATTTCGTACCTCACTAGACTTAGAGAAAGCTTGTGACAATGTTGACTGGAATACTTTCTTTCAAATTCTGAAGGAAACAGGGGTCAAATACGGGGAGCGAAAGGCTGTTTACAATTTATACAGATGCCAGATGGCAGTTATAAGAGTCGAGGGGCATGAATGGGAAGCAGTGGTTGAGAAGGGAGAGAGACAGGGTTGTAGCCTATCCCCGATGCTATTCAATCTATATATTGAGCAAGCAATAAGGCAAGCAAAAGAAAAATCTGGAGTCGGAAATAGAATTCATGGAGAAGAAATAAAAACTATGAGGTTGGCCGATGAAATTGTAATTCTGTCACAGACGGCAAAGGACTTGGAAATGCAGTTGAACGGAATGGACAGTGCCTTGAAAGGAGGATGTAAGATAAACAACAACAAAAGCAAAACAAAGATCATGAATGTTGTTGTTGTTGTGGTCTTCAGTCCTGAGTCTAGTATGACGCAGCTCTCTATGCTTCACTATCCTGTGCAAGCTTCGTCATCTCCCAGTACCTACTGCAACCTACATCCTTCCGAATCTGCTTAGTGTATTCATCTCTCGGTCTCCCGCTACGATTTTTACCCTCCACGATGCCCTCCAATGCTAAATTTTTGACCCCTTGATCCCTTGATGCCTCAGAACATGTCCTACCAACCGATCCCTTCTTCTAGTCAAGTTGTGCCACAAACTTCTCTTCTCCCCAATCCTATTCAATACTTCCTCATTAGTTATGTGATCTACCCATCTAATCTTCAGCATTCTTCTGTAGCACCACATTTCGAAAGCTTCTATTCTCTTCTTGTCCAAACTATTTATCGTCCATGTTTCACTTCCATACATGGCTACTACACTCCATACAAATACTTTCAGAAATGACTTCCTGACACTTAAATCTATACTCGATGTTAACAAATTCCTCTTCTTCAGAAACGCTTTCCTTGCCATTGCCAGTCTACATTTTATATCCTCTCTACTTCGACCATCATCAGTTATTTTGCACCCCAAATAGCAAAACTTCTTTACTACTTTAAGTGTCTCATTTCCTAATCTAATTCCCTCAGCATCACCCGATTTAATTTGACTACATTCCATTATCCTCGTTTTGCTTTTGTTGATGTTCATCTTATATCCTCCTTTCAAGACACTGTCCATTCCGTTCAAATGCTCTTCCAAGTCCTTTGCTGTTTCTGACAGAATTACAATATCATCGGCGAACCTCAAAGTTTTTATTTCTTCTCCATGGATTTTAATACCTACTCCGAATTCTTTTCGTTTCCTTTACTGCTTGCTCAATATACAGATTGAAAAACTTCGGGGAGAGGCTACAACCCTGTCTCACTCCCTTCCCAACCACTGCTTCCCTTTCATGCCCCTCGACTCTTATAACTGCCATCTGGTTGCTGTACAAATTGTAAATAGCCTTTCGCTCACTTTTTTTTACCCTTCCACCTTTAGAATTTGAAAGAGAGTATTCCAGTCAACATTGTCAAAAGCTTTCTCTAAGTCTACAAATGCTAGAAACGTAGGTTTGTCTTTCCTTAATCTATTTTCAAAGATAAGTCGTAGGGTCAGTATTGCCTCACGTGTTCCAACATTTCTACGGAATCCAAACTTATCTTCCCCGAGGTCGGCATCTACCAGTTTTTCCATTCGTTTGTAAAGAATTCGTGTCAGTATTTTGCTGCTCTGACTTATTAAACTGATAGTTCGGTAATTTTCACATCTGTCGACACCGGATTTATTTGGGATTGGAATTATTATATTCTTCTAGAAGGCTGATGGTATTTCGCCTGTTTCATACATCTTGCTCACCAGATGGTAGAGTTTTGTCAAGACTGGCACTCCCAAGGCCGTCCGTAGTTGCAATGGAAAGTTGTCTACTCTGGGGGCCTTGTTTCGACTCAGGTCTTTCAGTGCTCTGTCAAACTCTTCATGCAGTATCGCATCTCCCATTTCATCTTCATCTACATCCTCTTCCATTTCCATAATATTGTCCTCAAGTACATCATTACATTGCATTAGTATGGAGTGTAGCCATGTATGAAAGTGAAATATGTACGATAAATAGTTTAGACAAAAAGAGGCTAGAAGGTTTCGAAACGTGGTGCTACAGAATAATGCTGAAGATTTGGTGGGTAGCTCATGTAACTAATGAGGAGGCACGGAACAGAATTGGAGAGAAGAGGAATTTGTGGCGCAACTTGACTAGAAGAAGAGAACAGTTGGTGGGACACGTTGTAGGGCATCAAGGGATCTCCAATTTAGTTTTGGAGGGAAGCGCGGAGGGTAAATATCGTAGAGGGAGGCCAAGGGGTGAATACACGAAGCAGATTCAGAAGGATGTGGGTTGCAGTATTTACTCGGCGGTGAAGAAGCTTGCACAGGATTGAGTTGCATGGAGAGCAGCATCAAACCTGTTTCTGGACTGAATATGACAACAGCCAGAACAACAACAACTAGAACATCAGAACTTCACGTCTGTCTCTAGGGCAGTCATGCATGGTGCAGGTTTCAGCATACGTCTGGCTCCGTGCCACGTCCCTGACACAGGGCTGTCTGTCTGGCCCTTGAGACGTACGGCTGCAGCTATAGCGGAGCTGCGCGGTACGATCAGAGCAGCGCGGCGCGGCGAGCAGATTAGTAGTGGCGAAACCTACTATTGCTACTCACAGTGGAAACTTCCCGTCGAACTCTCTCAAATTTAGTGGTAAGATGGCGCAGTGGATACGACCTCAAAATCTATCAAAATGATCAGATTTGAAAATAAAAAGGAGTGGTACTGAACTATGAAAAAACCAGAATAGAAACAGTGGAGAGGTCAAGCTTAACAAGTGCACCATCGAGTGAAGTAAAACGGCTACGGCGTCGTGGTTAAGTGGTCACTGTGCTGGACTACAAAGCGGACGGGCTGGGTTGTTGACTTCCTTGTGCCATTTATTTTTATTTTCTTTCCCCAGCATTATGAAATGTCCGTCCACTCATTGAAATGTTTGTTACCTTTCTGTAGTCTTGGCAGTTGTCATACCATGCACTGGTTACAGAATATGAGTCATGTGGTGAGCATATATTACCATCGCAAATGTGATGAATAGTGAAAGCAGGCGAGATACCACATAGACGTCTCACAGAAATGAAAACAACAAATAAACACGTGTGAACTATATTACAACAAAGGAATTTAAGACTGAAAGCTACTAAAACTGAACGCAACTTCAAAAATGTTAGAACGTTTGTTTTGACAGAGCACAGAGAAACTGTGAAATTATGAAACTGTTGCGTTCATTTGTTGCAGCTTATGTGACAAACATTTCCTTGGGAGTGAGCACATTCACATTAACACCTAAATGTGGCAAGGAGGCATCTCTCACTCAGCCGGCGTGCAAATTAGTTGGGCAGATAAGAAATTCCTATCATATGACACACTTACGATCACTAATGCCGTGTATAACATACCAGACGCATTTTCCGGTGGAGGATTTGGTTAACTGATGGCCTTGTCATCAAAGGTTTGCGGTACCCATTGGAACGCCACTTCCTTTCGGCTGCTAATAGAGTAGTTGGAGAGAATCAGATTTCATTATAGTTTCTTTCCTTACACCTCGCTGCTGCAAACCCATGTTACACCACCACACAGACGCCAATTTGGATACAGCGAACAGCAGAAAAAAATTAATACGAGGATGCTTTGAACATGGCTCACCTACATTGCAGTCCAACACCGTGACCACTCTACCACGACGCCATCGGTGTTTGATTGCTCTAGGCTGCTCTTATATTTAGACCGTTCGCTGTTTCTGTTTTGCTTTTTTCCCCCACAGTTGAGTACACCTCTTTACTGTTTTCATGCTTCATCTGCGTTCAGTTTTCGACGGGCTGCCCACTGTGCCCTCTTACCATTAAATCTGAGAGGGGAACGCTGGGGGGTTTCCCTTGTCAGCGTGCGACTGGTGCTGCAAGCAGAGCGGCACAGAGAGCAGCCGAGCGAATGAAACATGTTTGTTTCTGAGTGCGGTGACCAAAGCGTTCGAGTATCTCCGTCAGCATTCGGTTGTTTCTGCAGTACTGTTGCTGGCGCTTGTGTTTCTTTTGATTTACGGCTGAGAAAATGGCGTCAGCGAAAGCCTTGATAGCAGTTATTTTTACTCGGAATCATTTATGGGAGCACCAAAACAGCTGTTATCACAACCAGACCATTTTGAAGAAGTTATCTGAAGAGTGGCAGCAGAATTACAAACTACAAGCACATACATTTTCTTAATATCTTATTCCTTTAATTGTTTCAAAACGGGAGGCTATAATAAAGTTGAAGTAGCATAGTTCACAAACACATGAAAATAATGTTTTGTTTTGTGAGAAAATGGTTTCAAAACCGTCTCATTTGGACAGCTGCATTTTAAGCTCTGTTTGTTTCGCCCTGCCTGATAAGCGCCGTGTATAGAACGGTAGTTTTCGACTGTATGATCTTCATCGACACTGAGGTATCCTCCTAGGACAATGACACTGTTGTGGAGAACACATACATTCCACAATATCATCAGGAAATTCTAGTAATATTTTTAATGGCTTCCAAGATTTGGCCCAATTAGTGCTCATTAATCCAAACAGACATTCAATTAATATTTGTGGTCTGGAGAAGCGTTTGTCTGAATATCCTTTCCCTATATCTAATACCAATCGACTGTAAGAGCTGATATAATACCTCAACAATGGATATGCCTCATCTCCAATGAACTTGCGGTAACAATATGGAAACATACTCTCGTCTTTGTGTTCTATCATTTGCCAAAATATTGTTTTAAGATCTCAAACTGTTTGTGAGATAAAAAGATTTACGAATATTTAATTCTCGCTTTATTGTCTGGGCACGCGATCAGAACGGAGTGCGTTATTTACGACCCATTTTTATCGAGATTGAAGTGAGTTACATATCCCATGCCAAGCTTAAAGACTAGTTCAATATGTTAACTACATTTGATACGCAGCTGGCCGCGGTGGCTGAGCGGTTCTAGGAGCTCAGTCCGGAACAGCGCGACCACTACGGCCGCAGGTTCGAATCCTGCCTCGAGCATGGATGATGGATGTGTGTGATGTCCTTAGGTTAGTTAGGTTTAAGTAGTTCTAAGTTCTATGGGACTGATGACGTCAGATGTTAAGTCCCATAGTGCTCAGAGCCATTTGAACCATTTTTTTTATACGCAGCACCATATGGCCTAACATGCACCAAACACAAATTCATAATTTTCGTTGCAAACTATTCGATTTTCTTGCAGTAGCTTGCTTAATTTTGAAATATCACAGTAACTATGATGACAATCAACGAAATGAGAAGCAGTTCACCATGAAGCTGACAAAGGTTCATCATGAAGCTGACAAAGCTATGAGACACGCGAGAAGGATTTTTTTTTAGCGAGTAGTTTCTTGAAAATCTTTCGAGAAAGACTTCAGACTGGTCGGCTTGTGCATTTTCCGTCCATGCAGTGAAGCGAACCTGTTGGCTGCCGTGCCGCTCCCTGGCCAGGGACCGTAGGCGACAGGAAAACCGTGACCTGGTCAGACGAGTCTCGATTTAAGTTGGTAAGACCTCATGGGAGGCTTCGAGTGTGGAGCACACCCCACGAAGCCATGGACCCAAGTTGTCAACAAGGTTGTGTACAAGCTAGTTCTTGCTCCATAATGGTGTGGTCTGTGTTTAAATGGTATGGACTGCGTCCTCTGGTCCAACTGAACCAATCATTGACTGGAAATAGTTGTGTCTGGCTCTGAGCACTATGGGACTTAACTTCTAAGGTCATCAATCCCCTAGAGCTTAGAAGTATTTAAACCTAACTAACCTAAGGACATCACACACATCCATTTCCGAGGCAGGATTCGAACCTGCGACCGTAGCGGCCGCGCGGTTCCAGACTGTAGCGCCTATAACCGCTCGGCCACCCGGCCGGCCGAAATAGTTATGTTCGGCTACTTGGAGACCATAGTCAGCCATTCATAGACTTAATGTTCTGAAACAACGATGGAATTTTAATGGATGACACTACGCCATGTCACCAGGCCAGAGTTGTTCGCGATTGCTTTGAAGAACGTTCTGGATAGTTCGAGTGAATGATTTGGCCACCCACATCTCCCGCTATGAATCCCATCGAACTTTTATGAGGTGCAGATTCTTCCACCAGCAACACGTTCGCAGTTACAGACGGCTAGAGAGGCAGCATGGTTCAGTATTTCCGCAATGGACTTCAACGACTTGTTGAGTCCGTGCCACGCCCAGTTGCTGCACTACGCCGGGCTATCTCCCCATGACGTTTGTCACCTCAGTGTATGTTCAAGCATGCATTTGTCACACATTCCCCATTTTTTTTGGTCTAACAACTATTTGTAGAAGCAAGTGGGCAGCGATTTCAGTTAACGTTTGAACTTGCATGCTTAACTATAGTGCCACTTTATACTTTCTCACCTCGTATCACTTACAGTATTGTTTAAGTCAATCGTACAGTGACTAAATTAATGGCCCTGCATTCTGTTAAGTTGAAACGACTGATGATGACAATGTAAGAATCCCTTGACACATACTGAACATAAAGTTATACACGACATCAAAGTCATATTTTCTCCCAGAATGTTGCAGACAGGTGACAGTCACGTTAGTGTAAAGGAAAGGAGGTGGGGCTATGAATCCGTATGCAGAGTGAACAGAAGACTCTTTGGTGAGCTGACAGGCTCACATGCAGCCCACTGTATATAGCAGGGGGACCAACTCGCGGCTCAACCACGCCAGCGTGCGACACTTGCCGAGCAGTCTCAAAATTGTACCGTGCACTACTGCAACACTCATTTGGAAGCTTGTGCGGTTATTTATTAAAATTACCTTCCAAATAAATCAGATTGCTTACCCTTTGTAAAGTGTCTGCACAGATGTAGGACCATGAAACGAGAGAAGGCCTTGACTAATGGTTGACTCACCTTTTTGTGTCAAAGGAACTGGTCGCACTCACGTATTGTAATGATCTTATATATTTACAAACTGATCTGTCGGTATAATACTGTATTAAACATGTTAGCAATTAATTAGTGATAAAATGAATGGATAAATTCTATCGAATTAATAATGGTAACCATCACAGTAGAATTATAATTTAATTGAAATAAATGTTTTTTTATAAACAACAAGTAATAATTGATTGATGACCTTACAACACTGCGGATTCCTGGTAAATATTAAATAATCTAATAATAAAGCACTGGAGTTCATTAATGTATACAAATATGGAACACATCAGTACAGAATTAATTTCTCAAAGCATTAACCTGTGTAAACCAATGTGCAAATATTTGAAGTTTGCAAGCAGTATTTCCTCACTAACCATAACGTGGAATACTGTTCATTATTTCAGGGAGTCACAGCAAATAAAAAAGAATCATGTCTACCATGTGCGACAATAAACACAACCAGCAGTAAAATAATCTCTAATTCACTGCTGCTTCGACTCTCATACACACGAAGTCATACGCACAAGCGTTCCATATTCAGTCATGAGAAATGTGTTCAGGGTATGGTAAATCCCGCACGCTGTTAATATACCCTGACGGAAAAATCCCAACACTAAGGTTCAAAAAATGGTTCAAATGGCTCTGAGCACTATGGGACTTATCATCTATGGTCATCAGTCCCCTAGAACTTAGAACTACGTAAACATAACTAACCTAAGGACAGCACACAACACCCAGCCATCACGAGGCACAGAAAATCCCTGACCCCGCCGGGAATCGAACCCGGGAAGCGAGAACGCTACCACACGACCACGAGATGCGGGCAACAACACGAAGGAATAATTAATGTACAGTAATGAAATTTCGGGAATAAATTGGTCAAGATAAGTTACAGGCAATAGGCAAAATAATGTGAACAATAGTAGTAATGGGATGGTTGTGTTTGACCGTCAACAACGCAGGTTAAGTCACATGTCGTGCTGGACTGTGGGTGTTCAGTGCGGACTAGGTATCAGTGCAGGTTGTTTACAATTAGTGCACACTTCTTATTTGCATTCAGAGGCCGAGGCCGACTTGCTCTGAAAGACCTAACAGAGTTCCAAAGAGCCGTTTTTCGTTGCGACGGAATCTTCTCACGAAATTCCAATCACTAACTTTCTCCTCCGAACGGAAAAATATTTTGTTGACACCGACCTACATAGGGAGGAACAATCACCTCGATAAAGCAAGGGAAATCAGAGTTCATACGGAAAGATATAGGTGTTCATTCTTTCCGCTCGCAATACGAGATTGGAATAATAGAGAATTGTGAAGATGGTTCGATGGACCCTCTGCCAGGCACTTGAATGTGATTTGTAGAGTATCCATGCAGATGTAGATGTACGTCTGAAGAACGCCAAAAGAAGCCTACAATCCTGATTGTTTGATTGCAACGGTTAAGCATGGAGGTGGAAGTGGGATGGTGCGGGCAGCCATATCATGGTATTCTACTGGTCGCGTCATTACTCACAGCCAACAGTTGTGAGAACATTTTAGGTGATGAGGTGCACCCCATGATTCAAATGTTGTTCTCCAACGATGATGCCATATTTCAGGACGATAATGAACCCATTCACACAGCCAGGAAAGTGCAATCGTGGTATAAGGGGTATGCAACTCATCTGCAGCGCTTCCATAAACCATTCCCAAGTAAGTACAGGTGTTCACATTATTTTGCCTATCCCCTGTATTTAAGTAATGAACGGTACAAGTTCACTGGTTAATCAAAGCTTGAGAAAAGCCATTGCAGATGTGAAATGATAGTACATTAATAACTGCCAGAATGTTGAATGCAAGCATGTAAACATGGACGGATTGTGCCGTATAGGTACCGGACATCAGTTCATGGGACAGCGTTCCATGTCTGTTGCATTTGATCGATCCATACAGGGACGGTTAAAGCTAGTTGTGGATGACACTGGAGTTATCGTCAGATGGTGCCTGATACATGCTCAATTGGAGACCAATCTGGTGATCGAGCAGGCCAAGGCTTACTCTGTAGAGCATGTTGGGTTAGAACGGCGGTATGTGGGCGAACGTTATCCTGTGGGAAAACAACCATGGGAATAAAGTTCATGAATAGCAGCACAACAGGTAGAATCACCAGACTGACGTACAAATTTGCGGTCAGGGTGCATGGGATAACCACGAGAGTCTCCTGCTGTCATACCAAATTGCACCTTAGATCATAACCCCAGGTTAAGTCCAATGTGCCTAAGCCGCAGACATGATGGTTGCGGGTGGTCACCTGACGTCCTCCCAGCCAACACACCACCATCACTGGCAACGAGACCGGAGGAGCTGCTACCATCAAACAAAGCAGACCTCCATTCCACCCTCCAACGAACTGGCGCTTCACACTACTGAAGTCGCAAATTACGGTGGATTACAGTCACTGTAATGCACGATACAGGGCGCGTGGCTCGATACTGTCCTTGAATTATCGATATGTAACACTTCGATGTGTCACTGTGGTGCCAACTGCTGCAGACGCTGTACGATGTTCCAGAGCCATATGCCGAACACGACGGTCTTCCCTCTCGGTGGTGTGCCACGTGGCCACCCGTCTTCTTGAGTGCGTACCTTCTCGTGACCATCGCTATCAGCGATAATGTACAGTGGCTACATTCCTGCCATGTCTTTCTGCAGTATTGCGGATGGAGAATCCAGCTTCTCGTAGCTGTATTACGAGACCTCATTCAAAAGCAGTGAGCTTTTGATAATGGCGTCTCCGCTGTATTGAAGGTATTGTTCACTAACATCAACTCATTACGCCCAATCTCAAAGATAACTAACGCTCACGACCTTTACAGCACTAACTTAAAGCAAACCTGATTTGCATCCGCATGGTAGCACTACTAGCGTCACTCTTATGCGTCTGGAGCGAAATATGAACAGACATCCTTCAGATGCAGAAACATGCCTACCAGCTCTTGTTTATCTTGCACAGCTCCTCCATTTTCCGCCATTGTATAACTGCGAGCACTTCAAATCACGCTGAGTCCAGCGGTCTGTACACTCTAACTCACGTGACTGATTTACCTACCGAGTTTATCTCCAGATATTACTTCCTTCGACTAGCGCCTCCTGCGTACTCACCAGAATGACCACGGGAGACTGGCCGGAAACTAGTGACAAAGTACCATGAGCGCATGATCCCGAGCCTTTATATTGTCTCCGTGATGTTACAGTGTGTGCTATTGAATCCAAGTTTAATAACGATCATCTTTCAAAATGGGAACTATTAACACGTTATACTAAAATAATCTATCTTCAGCAGTCATTTGGCGAGCTCTTTAGACATTAAATGTGCAGCGTAACATAAAATGTTAATCGGAATGTTGATCATACACGTTTGTGCTTTAACTATCACAAAATAAGTATCTAAAATAAACTTATGAAATTAAAGGTGACCAAAGCGGCATCCTTTCTGCCTTCTAGCCATAGGTACATTCAGAATGTAAGTAGCTTTCGTCGTTTTTAAAAAACATCGATATGGCTATTTGCGTCATCATTAAATTAACTAGTGATTAAACTTCAAATATTAATAATTCGAGAATATAAAGAATGGGTTGTGGGTAACATACGTTGCTTTATAGGACGTGTAACTGTGGAAAACGCACAGTAATGGTACATTTGCATAATCATAATGTTATAAAACTGAGTTTAACTTTTTGCTACGACTGGAATATTTGAAGTGTCTCTCTTTGTGCTGTTGACAAGCATCTTCAGCTTTAATGTGCCACCTCATATGCTATGATAACGTAAAATATTTGTGGATTATTAATTTTACAGTGCATATCGGAATATTCATTACTAGCTGTGTTACCCGGCTTCGCTCAGGGAGTTGATACGAGATTGTGTGGTAGCTGGAATGAAAGGATAAATTTTAAAATCTGATAGAATATGTTTTCAATAACACTTTTTACCTAACTACTTACAATACTTCCTCATAAACAACATTTTTTATTTTGTTATCCGGGGTATATACGTTCCAATTTTTAGATTTTCCAACAGGAGAGCAATCTACACGTAGTTGAACGTGTTAGTCTTTGAGGTTGATGCCGCAATATTTTAAGGTTTGTCCTTCTTTGTTAATTGTAAAACTGTACGCTAATCTGACTGGGAATTGCAGTCTTTTAAATTGGAATGGCAGTTCAGTAGAGATCAGTGTATAAATAGTGTGTGTCCTTTGCACTTTCAGTAAAAGTTTAGCTTCGATAGCTATTTGACGATCATCCTTGTTTCAGTACATAGTTTTGGTCAGTTCAGATTTAGGAGTAGTCGTCTCTGAGATCCAATTTTAAGTCTAAGCAGTGTGATGGCATTCCTGGTACTTGCAAAGAGTTTACAAATTCTGTACTGAAGTTCACACTTTCTTCAACGTTTACAATCGTATCGATCGTTTTGTATATTCTCTCTCCACTGGGAATTTGGATTTGAATATTAAAGTTGATATCGTCGACAATATTATTTTTAGTTGCCAAAACTGCGCTTTCAAATAGCCAATTCGGATTGGTATAATTGTGAACAATGTTTGGATAAATTTGGTCGATGAGTTCGTTTTCAGCAGTGGCTATGTAGTAGAAATCACTGCTGAGTTTAATGAGGCTGGTCGTCTGGTCAGTAGGACATATGCCTTCGCTTGTTTGTAAAAGTCGTTAAGCAAAATGTTCTATTGTTTCATCTTTCAATAGTTCAACTCTCACTTTTTTGTTAGTCGCAATATTTGTATATGTGGACAGAGATGTGATTCTTTCAAGCAAGCATTGATCTCGTATGCTGGCGTTGACTTGGGGATAACTGGAAGTGTTTGTCGAAAATCTCCTGAGAGTATAAGTAGAGCTCCTCCCATCACTTCAGACTTCCCTCGCTAGTCTTGTAATGTTCTGTCCATATCTTCGAGTGGTTTTTTTAATGTGCCATTGTGCATTCGTCCCAGAAGATAACTTTTGCTTGCTTTAGAAGTTCATCCTGTCCAGATGCTATTGAGATTTGACACGCCTGGAATTTTTTTGCGGCTACATTCAATGGTAGCTGTAGGGCGGGTGCGGCTGCAATGCCGGATGAT
The DNA here is from genome assembly GCF_023897955.1 of Schistocerca gregaria. NCBI lineage: Eukaryota > Metazoa > Arthropoda > Insecta > Orthoptera > Acrididae > Schistocerca > Schistocerca gregaria. Next base: position 472,658,691 of record NC_064931.1, read on the forward strand.
GCCAGTGCAAGTGCGATCTGTTGTTCAGCACGTATTTCTGCTAGCAATAGATTAGAAATGTTTTAGCGGTGCCACCTGGTGCGTCCAAGTAAATAATTGCACCAGTATTGTTGTCGTTACAGACCATGATAAAGTTGTAAATTTTCTTTTGTCATTGAGGAGTGGTTTGTTGCGAACAATGTGTTGAAGTATTTCGTTGGCGATACAGCTTTTTTTCCTTTGTAATTTTGAAGTTAGCACACAGGTAGTATCATTTCGTGATGCTTGCATCCCAAGTTGTACTAAGATCTGGTTGTTCACTGCTAAACATTTATCTTGTAGGCGAATTAGTGTTTCATTGAGGATGTCGTCATTGAATTCGATGGTCAGTTCAGGATGAGCTTCTCTGATTTGGTACAGTATGTCATCCTTCATACTCCTTTGAAGGAGTCCCATAGCTGTTTTGGATTCGATGGTGGTGTTAGAGTTATGACTAATAAGTGTCTCATTTGTTCAGCTGAGGCTATGCGTCAAACATCGTGTAGTGTTAATTAAAGGTGTTTGTTGTTTTCCAGTAGTTCTAAGCGTTGAACGCTTCTCTGTACGTCTGATATAGGTAACCGTCAACAGAATTGAGATCTGTGAAACTTATTGGTGCCTTATTTCGTGTAGGAAGAACCGTAGATAGAAACGTTTGACGTTGTTCGGATGTACGGTGTATACTCGGCCTAGTCCGCCAGTTTTCATTATTCCTGGATGATCTTAAACTGAAATTCCTTACTTTCGTCGTTGAAAGATTTTTCTTGTTGTGTTCCACGTATAATAGATAGGAACGTCGACATATAGTAAAGTTTTCGCGAATATATCCGTTTGACAGAGTTGGTAAAAAAGCTGTTGATGGGTTCTGAAGTGGTTCGCTTGCAGTTTTTCTGGCTGTGTCTTTTGTGAAGTAAACTCTTGGTCCATTCTCCAAATGTACTGCTAGATGTTGCACAGTTGGTTCGCGTTAGTGTATGGAAAAACTGAAAATCCACCAGGCTGCTTTCTTACTGTTGATCTATTTTCAAGTTTGGTACATGAGGATCGCGTCGATTCTGTTTTGTTGTCCGCTGTCTTTAGCTATTTGAAATACTGTCATGTTACTGCCTTTGTTCACATGCTTACAGATATATTTGTGGATTTCACTGAATTGCACTATTATTCGTTTTACGTGCGCTTGGAACATTTCAGAAAGTGGTGTGTTATACGGTAATACCCACCGATTACTTATTTCCAGTTCGTAGCTGCCTCGTAATCGTACATTTGCTGTGAAGTCACCGGTTTTGGGTGATCGTCTTCTGTATTTGGGACAGCCATCAACTACGGTTTGTGTGATGTTCAAGTATGGTTTTTGGTATTGTTTTGCACATTTTCCATTACTCATGCACGGCAAACTGGCGTTTAATGGCCCGCATGATCGCGAATCACGTTTTTCACTACTATAACATAGAGTTCTGGATCATCTTGTGGAATGGAAAATTCAACTTGGATGATTTTGTTGATAACCGTTGGATAAATTCTGTCGTGTAGCCATACAAGATTGGGAAAGTGAGGCAGTCCTCGTTTTTGCCAGTCGATTGTGCACATCCAGCGTCTAACGGTTCCTAAGATGTATGTTGCAGTGACTTCAATAAATCTCATTTGTTTTTGTCGAAAATCTCAGGCTATTATGTCGTGTCGACGCATGGTGGCTTTTCCATATCTCAGTTGTTATTTGATTTCTGGCTACGACGAGCTGCATGCGAATGTTAAGAAGAAGTCAGGTCGCTATATTTTGTTATGTGTATCATGGCATTTTGGGTGTATTCGTGCATGTTTCTCAGACTTCCTACACTGAAGCGCCAAAGAAACTGGTATAGGCATGCTTATTCAAATATAGGCAGAATACGGCGCTGCGGTCGGTAACGCCTATATAAGACAACTGTCTGGCGCAGTTGTCAGATCGGTTACTGCTGCTACAATGGCAGGTTATCAAGATTTAAGTGAATTTGAACGTGGTGTTGCAGTCGGCGCACGAGAGATGGGACACAGCATCTGCGAGGTAGCGATGACGAGGGGATTTTCACGTACGGCCATTTCACGAGTGTACCGCGAATATCAGGAATCCGGTAAAACATATGATCTCCAACATCGCTGCGGCCGGAAAAAGAATCGTTCAATGTGACAGAAGTGCAACCCTTCCGCAAATCGCTGCAGATTTCAATGCTGGGCAATTAAGAAGTATCGGCGTGCGAACTGTTCAACGAAACATAATCGATATGAACTTCCGAAACCGAAGGCCCACTCGTTTACCCTTAATGACTGCACGACACAAATCTTTACGGCTCGCTTGGACCTGTCAACACCAACATTGGACTGTCGATGACTAGAAGCATGTTGCCTGGTCGGACGAGTCTCGTTTCAGAGTGTATCGAACGGATGGACGTGTGCGGGTGTGGAGACAACCTCAAGAATCCATGGACTCTCCATATCAGCAGGAGACTGTTCAAGCTGGTGGAGGCTCTGCAATGATGTGGGAAGTGTGTAGTTGGAGTGACATGGGACCCCTGATACGTCTAGATACGACTCTGACAGTTAACACGTACTTAACATCCTGTCTGATCACATGCATCCATTCATGTCCACTGTGAACTCCGACGGACTAGTCCAATTCCAGCCGAACAATGCGACACCCAACACGTAAAGAATTGCTACAGAGTGGCTCCAGACACACTCTTCTGAGTTTAAACACATCCGCTTGCCACCAAACTCCCCAGACATGAACATTATTGAGCATATCTGGGATCCCTCTGAACGAGCCGTTCAGAAGAGATCTCTAGCCCCTCGTACTCTTACGAAATTATGAACAGCCCTACAGGATTCATGGTTTCAGTTTCCTCGAGCGCTTCTCCAGTCATTGTGTATTTAAACCGGGGACTTAGAAACGACGGAGTGGCTTCGTTCCGCCGTAGCCCTCAGTGGTTCACAACCCCACAACATGCCACAGCAGTCCACCCACCTCACCGCCGCCCCACACCGAACCCTGGGTTGTGCGGTTTGGCTGCCAGTGGACAACTATGTCACAGCTTGTGTTTTCATTGTTCACAGTGAGGATGGCGACTTAGTCTCTCTGAGGTACATTAAATCGACGTTCGTGATCTCCATGTGGTCTTTTGTCGGCCTGAATTATAACTCTATAATCATCGGAAATCATTCGGTTTAGCGCTGTTTTGAATCTGTGAATCAGTTGATTGTATTCGTGTAAGATCCTCTGTACGTCTCGGACTACTTGTCGTCTCACTCCACTGATGTTTGTGCATCGTTGATCTATTTTTGTTTCTTCATTTCCGATGAAATATTCTTGCAGAAATTTATGGTCTTAGATGAATAGTGATAGTAATGGTTCCACGTGGTAGATTGATTTCATCTCTGTTAGTGCTGATTGAAGTGACACCGTTAGAAGTCATTTGGAAGCAGGCATAGTACGCTTTTATAATTTGAAGAGAGTGTTTTGATTCTGGAATTTCTCCGACCGTGTAATGTAAAAAATCCGGCGGAGGTGCTTCCAGTGGTGGTAACTAAATTTTTACATTCATGCAGCGGAATCCTAGTGTTTCTCTACCCAATTTTTTCGCGTTGAAAAATTGGCAGTTGTTATCCATTTTTCCGATTACGATGTGTTTGTGTTTGTTATAATCTTTCGTCGGGTCGTAGTAGAATGCTTCGTTTGTTAGGTTGTACAGTTTACGTTTCCTCGTCCGCGCTTTTCGTACGTTCATATTTTCGTGGCTGGTTTGAGTTAGCCGTCTATAGTTATAAAATTGTGTCGCAATTCTTGAGTCTTCAGTCCGTTCATTTAATTGTTTTTCAATTTCTCTGCTTTTCACGGTGCTCATTCTCGTTCGTTGGGAACTTAAACTTGCCTCGCGCTCTTAGTCTGTTTCGTAATTTCAATGTTCTTTTTCTTTTCGCCGTGTTGCTTTAGAACTGGCAAGATCTCCTCTTTTACGTTTGGACATTGTCGAAAATATAAATCAAATCAACTTTTTACTGACAAATACACTAAGTACAGGCTTTCAACACTTCATTTGGGATTTATATTCAGTCGCTGTATTACTCTGACTGCTCATATTTCATTGTTTATTTTCATTCACTTACTGTACTGCTTTTTCGGTTCCTCCCTCCGTCACTAGTAAGAAACTGACGTTCGACCTCGCGAGGGGTTTAGCTTTATATGTCCCTTCCAAAAGGTAGTCCCACCAGGGACGAATTCCAGAACATACGAAGAAGGCTTCGAATGGTCCAAAATGTTCCAGAACAGTCCACAAATTCGAGAGTGTTCTGGAATATTCTACAATGATATGGGATGTACCAGGTTGTTCCCGATCATTCTGGATTCCCGACTAATCCCGAACATCCAGATCATCCCGAATCATTGTGGAACATTCCGTAACATTTTGAATGTTCTAGAAGGCTTCATTTGTTTGCCGCCGGATGACGTTGTACAAATTCCGCAGTATTTCCTCGGAGCAATTTTCTGAAACCTTCAGGTAGCGAACCGTAATGGTGGCTAGGTAGGACTGACAATATTCGAAAGTCGTCGCGCCTGTACAGAGAACACGCGGGCGAAGAACTGGCAGGCGCACATAGATTGCGCCATACTCAAACGCTCTCTGTCGAAAATCGCTGAGGATACCTCTTGCTCGTGCGCCGTACCCTCTAACAGAGCGGGCCGACGTTACTCACTAAAAAACCATACTAGAACAATATTATAACGGATCTGTTACCGAAAAAAAACGTTGATTTTCCCGTCGTGATTTAATAGCAGCCAATGAAGGTTTCCAGGCTGTGCTCAGTTGAAGTCCCGCTCACGCATTCCTGTTGATGAGATTATGAGCTGTACGGATATGTACTGCTTTCTTAATGACACAGTCCTAGAAAAATGATGCCGGGGATAGAACTTCCGTCTTTTCATAAATCATGCGATGTCCTGTTTTACACAGTGTTTTGCAATTACCGACTTCTCCGGTTGGCGTAGATGTGTATGACGCTGACGTTCATCACAATGTTCCTGTTCTGTGCGATTTGTCTGACCTATATATGCCGCTCCGCTTTTCCTCAGGCCAAGAATAACCTTAACCGAACCAAACAGGTTCCATAGTTCTGCAGATAGTCTAAAAACGTACTTAATGTCATATCTTTCGTAGACTCTTCCGATTCTTAATGATATGCCACCAAAATACGACAAGAAGACTAATGTGGTTGATGTCTTCGTATTTTCATTATGCTCCATGTATTGAACTCACTTGAGCCTGAATGCATTGAGTATCTGTCTCTCAGAATAACCGTTTTGTCGGAACACTGTCTTCAATCGTTGTATCTCACTCGACAGGCTTTCAGGATCTGACACCGCACGCGCTCTATGAACTAATGTATGTAATGCACTACAGCACTGTGCAGGGTGGAGGCAGCTTGTGGCCTGCAAATATAGATGTGCATGTATTGGCTTGCAATAGACACTGGCCCCCAAGGTTCCATCTGATTTCTTTCGCACCAAAACATCAAGAAAAGCCTGTCGAGTGACATAAAAAATTTGAAGACAGTGATCCGACAAAACTATTATTCTGAGAGACAGATACGTAATGTACTCATGCCCAAGCGAGTTCAATCCATGAAGCAGAATCAAGATACGAAGACACCTACCGCTTTGGCCTTCTTGCTGTATTTTTGCTGCCATATCGTAAGAATCGGAAGAGTCCTCGGAAGATATGATGTTAGGTGTGTTTTTCGACCATCTGCAGAACTGAGGAAATTGTTGGGTTTCGTTAAGGATGATGTTGGCCTGAGGAAACGTGGTGTGTATGAGGTTCCTCGTCAATGTGGGGCGACATATTTAGACCGGACATGTCGCGCTGTACAAGATGGCTGTGATGAACATCAGCGTCATACACGCCAACGCCAACTGGAGAAGCCGGCAGTTGCACAACGCTGTATAAATACACGACATCGCATGATTTATGAAAAGACGGAAGTTTTATCGCCGACATCATCTTTCTGGGATTGTGTCATATCCGTACAGCTGGTGATCTCATCAACAGGGATGCGCGATTTCGACTGAGCACAGCCTGGAACCCTGCATTGGTTGCTATTAAATCACGACGAGAACATCAACACTTTTCGATAACAGACCCGTCGCAACATTGTGTAGTATGTTTTTTTAGTAAGCTATATCTGGCCGCATTGTTAGTAAACATAGGTACAGCGCACGCGCGGGAGGGCCGCTCTGCGATTTTCGGCTGAGGGCGTTTGATTATGGCACCATCTGTCTGCAATTAATTGTGCATGCGTGATTTCTGCGCCTGCGTCTTCTACAGGGTGTTTCAAAAATGACCGGTATATTTGAAACGGCAATACTAACTAAACGAGCAGCGATAGAAATACACCGTTTGTTGCAATATGCTTGGGACAACAGTACATTTTCAGGCAGACAAACTTTCGAAATTACAGTAGTTACAATTGTCAACAACAGATGGCGCTGCGGTCTGGGAAACTCTATAGTACGATATTTTCCACATATCCACCATGCGTAGCAATAATATGGCGTAGTCTCTGAATGAAATTACCCGAAACCTTTGACAACGTGTCTGACGGAATGGCTTCACATGCAGATGAGATGTACTGCTTCAGCTTTTCAATTGTTTCTGGATTCTGGCGGTACACCTGGTCTTTCAAGTGTCCCCACAGAAAGAAGTCACAGGGGTTCATGTCTGGCGAATAGGGAGGCCAATCCACGCCGCCTCCTGTATGTTTCGGATAGCCCCAAGCAATCTCACGATCATCGAAATATTCATTCAGGAAATTAAAGACGCCGGCCGTGCGATGTGGCCGGACACCATCTTGCATAAACCACGAGGTGTTCGCAGTGTCGTCTAAGGCAATTTGCACCGCCACAAATTCACGAAGAATGTCCAGATAGCGTGATGCAGTAATCCTTTCGGATCTGAAAAAAGGGCCAATGATTCCTTTGGAAGAAATGGCGTCCCAGACCAGTACTTTTTGAGGATGCAGGGAGGATGGGACTGCAACATGGGGCTTTTCGGTTCCCCATATGCGCCAGTTCTGTTTATTGACGAAGCCGTCCAGGTAAAAATAAGCTTCGTCAGTAAACCAAATGCTGCCCACATGCATATCGCCGTCATCAATCCTGTGCACTATATCGTTAGCGAATGTCTCTCGTGCAGCAATGGTAGCGGCGCTGAGGGGTTGCCGCGTTTGAATTTTTTATGAATAGAGGTGTAAACTCTGGCGCATGAGACGATACGTGGACGTTGGCGTCATTTGGACCGCAGCTGCAACACGGCGAACGGAAACCCGATCACCTGCTGCACTAGCTGCGCGTTGCCCTCTGTGGTTGTCGTACGCGGTCGCCCTACCTTTCCAGCACATTCATCCGTCACGTTCCCAGTCCGTTGAAATTTTTCAAACAGATCCTTTTTTGTATCGCTTTTTGGTCCTTTGGTTACATTAAACCTCCGTTGAAAACTTCGTCTTGTTGCAACAACCCTGTATTGTAGGCGGTGGAATTCCAACACCAGAAAAATCCTCTGTTCTAAGGAATAAACCATGTTGTCCACAGCACACGTGCACGTTGTGAACAGCACACGCTTACAGCAGAAAGACGACATACAGAATGGCGCACCCACAGACTGCGTTGTCTTTATCTTTCACATCACTTGCAGCGCCATCTGTTGTTGAAAATTATAACTACTGTAATTTCGAAAGTTTGTCCGCCAGAAAATGTACTGTTGTCGCAAGCATATTGCAACAAACGGTGTATTTCTATCGCTGCTCATTTAGTTTTTATTGCCGCTTCAAATATACCGGTCATTTTTGAAACACCCTGTATATCAAATGGCTCTGAGCACTATGGGACTTAACATCTGAGGTCATCAGTCCCCTAGAACGTAGAACTACGTAACCTAACTAACCTAAGGACATCACACACATCGATGCTCGAGGCAGGATTCGAACCAGCGACCGTAGCGGTCTCGCGGTTCCAGACTGACGCGCCTAGAACCGCGTGGCCACACTGGCCGGCCGTCTTCTGTATACAGTGACTAGAAGTACGGATACCTTCAGTGATGCCTAGCCACCGGCAAGGTTCACCACCGGAGGATGTCGGACAGTTGTTCCGAGGAATTATTGTGGAATTTTCAAAACGTCATCCGGCGGCAAATCCGTAAAGACTACTTACAAGATTTGATGTATTTTGTCTGTAATTTTATAAAAGGCCAAAAGTGAAGCAGAAGGGAAACACTTCTTTTACAGAAATAGTTGTAAGCTTATTCGGATTTGTTCCAGCTGCAGGAAGTCGCTGGCACAAACTTTGTGACTGTGAGGGACGTGAGCTGTGCGTTCATCACTTCTTAAAATACAGAAAGAGGAAGTGGGTTGCAGTCGACGTTGTAGGTGAGGAGTGCAACATTAGCATGTAATTTAAGTTACTTTACGACAAGCTTAGCTAAAATTTGTTTCCATTCTTGTCTTCTACTAAGTATATTTTCTTAGCACATTTTAAAATTAATCGCTTCCTTATATCATTCCACAGAAACTAGTTTGAAATGCTAACACAGGTGAGCTATCATAGGCATTGAAATAAACTGGTGTGTAAAACTGTAAGGACGAAAGTAACTTCCGTATCATGTATTACTGCCAACTAACATAACTTGATGAAACGAGGACCACGCATAGAAAGGCGTGGTACACTATAGCACAGAAGTTAACTGAAAGAAGTACGCAATGCCACAAACAGGAACGACACTTTCATTCAAAGATAATAATCACACTAACGTCACCGCTTTCTATAATGGTCCCCCTGGACATTAGGAAAGACAGGACATGGTCCTTAACACAGTGCGTGATCACCTCGAACAGCAATGCATGGTCTGCAGCGTGCTTACGTTCTGGCCACAGGGTTGGTAAGGAATTCTTGTTATAGGACGTCCCATTTCTTCACCACCGCAGCTAATAACTGCCGGATGGTCGTTGGTGCACGTGGGGAGACGTATTGCAGCATGCCCACATGCACCAACGATCATGCAGCAATTTTCAACAGCACTGGTGGAGGAATGGTACCCACTACCACAAGACTACTTACCACCCTTGTGGCCAGCACTGGAGCACGTTACAGAACATGCACTTCAGTCCATGGTGATCACACACCGTATAATGGAACATGTCCCGCCATTTCTAATGTCCAGAGGGACATCATTTATAGCGGTGAGATCAGTGTAAAGACTTTCTGGGAAAAAAGTGTCGTTACTGTTCGTCTCATCGCGTATTTCTTTCAGATAGTTTCTGTACAACAGTACACTACACCGTAGCAGTTCTTTCTCCGTATGGTCCAAATTTCATCGATCTACACTCCTGGAAATTGAAATAAGAACACCGTGAATTCATTGTCCCAGGAAGGGGAAATTTTATTGACACATTCCTGGGGTCAGATACATCACATGATCACAATGACAGAACCACAGGCACATAGACACAGGCAACAGAGCATGCACAATCTCGGCACTAGTACAGTGTATATCCACCTTTCGCAGCAATGCAGGCTGCTATTCTCCCATGGAGACGATCGTAGAGATGCTGGATGTAGTCCTGTGGAACGGCTTGCCATGCCATTTCCACCTGGCGCCTCAGTTGGTCCAGCGTTCGTGCTGGACGTGCAGACTGCGTGAGACGAAGCTTCATCCAGTCCCAAACATGCTCAATGGGGGACAGATCCGGAGATCTTGCTGGTCAGGGTAGTTGACTTACACATTCTAGAGCACGTTGGGTGGCACGGGATACATGCGGACGTGCATTGTCCTGTTGGAACAGCAAGTTCCCTTGCCGGTCTAGGAATGGTAGAACGATGGTTTCGATGACGGTTTGGATGTACTGTGCACTATTCAGTGTCCCCTCGACGATCACCAGAGGTGTACGGCCAGTGTAGGAGATCGCTCCCCACACCATGATGCCGGGTGTTGGCCCTGTGTACCTCGGTCGTATGCAGTCCTGATTGTGGCGCTCAGCTGCACGGCGCCAAACACGCATACGACCATCATTGGCACCAAGGCAGAAGCGACTCTCATCGCTGAAGACGACACGTCTCCATTCGTCCCTCCATTCACGCCTGTCGCGACACCACTGGAGGCGGGCTGCACGATGTTGGGGCGTGAGCCCAAGACGGCCTAACGATGTGCAGGACCGTAGCCCAGCTTCATGGAGATGGTTGCGAATGGTCCTCGCCGATACCCCACGAGCAACAGTGTCCCTAATTTGCTGGGAAGTGGCGGTGCGGTCCCCTACGGCACTGCGTAGGATCCTACGGTCTTGGCGTGCATCCGTGCGTCGCTGCGGTCCGGTCCCAGGTCGACGGGCACGTGCACCTTCCGCCGACCACTGGCGACAACATCGATGTACTGTGGAGACCTCACGCCCCACGTGTTGAGCAATTCGGCGGTACGTCCACCCGGCCTCCCGCATGCCCACTATACGCCCTCGCTCAAAGTCCGTCAACTGCACATACGGTTCACGTCCACGCTGTCGTGGCATGCAACCATTGTTAAAGACTGCGATGGAGCTCCGTATGCCACGGCAAACTGGCTGACACTGATGGCGGCGGTGCACAAATGCTGCGCAGCTAGCGCCATTCGACGGCCAACACCGCGGTTCCTGGTGTGTCCGCTGTGCCGTGCGTGTGATCATTGCTTGTACAGCCCTCTCGCAGTGTCCAGAGCAAGTATGGTGGGTCTGACACACCGGTGTCAATGTGTTCTTTTTTCCATTTCCAGGAGTGTATTAATGAAATATTTTTGAATTTTCAGTCGCTTCAGTGGTTAACTGAACACGACCTTTTATTTGAGATCTCCTCTGCTATTCTCAAGTGGTTGACAACGGTCTGAATGCCGCTGCCGTGCTTATACAGGGTGTTACAAAAAGGTACGGCCAAACTTTCAGGAAACATTCCTCACACACAAATAAAGAAAAGATGTTACGTGGTCATGTGTCCGGAAATGCTTAATTTCCATGTTAGAGCTCATTTTAGTTCCGTTAGTATGTACTGTACTTCCTCGAGTCACCGCCAGTTGGCCCAATTAAAGGAAGGTAATGTTGACTTTGGTGATTGTGTTGACATGCGACTCATTGCTCTACAGTACTAGCATTAAGCACATCAGTACGTAGCATCAGCAATTACAAACTATGTAGGAAACCTAATAAAAGGTAACACAGAGCTTTATAAACCTCGTTAAGAAACGAGAGTGACAGGGTTTTTATATTGCTGTTAACGAAGATGACAAATATAATGCTTTCCTTAACACATTTCTCCTCCCCCCCCCCCACCCCCCCACCCCCCCCACCCCCCACCCCCCACCCCCATGAACCATGCACCTTGCCGTTGGTGGAGAGGCTTGTGTGCCTCAGCGATACAAATAGCCGTACCGTACGTACAACCACAAAGGAGGGGTATCTGTTGAGAGGCCAGACAAAAATGTGGTTCCTGAAGAGGGGCAGCAGCCTTTTCAGCAGTTGCAAGCGCAACACTCTCGATGATTGACTGATCTGGCCTTGTAACAATAACCAAAACGGCCTTGCTGTGCTGGTACTGCGAACGGCTGAAAGCAAGGGGAAACTACGGCCGTAATCTTTCCCGAGGGCATGCAGCTTTACTGTATGATTAAATGACGATGGCGTCCTCTTGGGTAAAACATTCCGGAGGTAAAATAGTCCCCCATTCGGATCTCCGGGCGGGGACTACTCAAGAGGATATCGTTATCAGGAGAAAGAAAACTAGCGTTCTACGGATCGAAGCGTGGAATGTCAGATCCCTTAATCGTGCAGGTAGGTTAGAAAATTTAAAAAGGGAAATAGATAGGTTAAAGTTAGATATAGTGGGAATTAGTTAAGTTCGGTGGCAGGAAGAACAAGACTTCTGGTTAGGTGACTATAGAGTTATAAACACAAAATCAAGTAGAGGCAATGCAGGAGTAGGTTTAATAATGAATAGGAAAATAGGAATGCGTGTAAGCTACTACAAACAGCGTAATGAGCGCATTATTGTGGCCAAGATAGATACGAAGCCCACACCTACTACAGGAGTAAAAGTTTATATGCCAACTAGCTCTGCAGATGACGAAGAAATTGAAGAAATGTATGATGAAATAAAAGAAATTATTCAGATAGTGAAGGGAGACGAAAATTTTATGGTCATGGGTGACTGGAATTCGAGTGTAGGAAAAGGGAGAGAAGGAAACATAGTAGGTGAATATGGATTGGGGCTAAGAAATGAAAGAGAAAGCCGCCTGGTAGAATTTTGCACAGAGCATAACTTAATCATAGCTAACACTTTTTTCAAGAATCATGAAAGACGGTTGTATACATGGAAGAACCCTGGAGATACTAAAAGGTATCAGATAGATTATATAATGGTAAGATAGAAATTTAGGAACCAGGTTTTAAATTGTAAGACATTTCCAGGGGCAGATGTGGACTCTTGACCACAATCTATTGGTTATGACCTGTAGATTAAAACTGAAGAAACTGCAAAAAGGTGGGAATTTAAGGAGATAGGACCTGGATAAACTGAAAGAACCAGAAGTTGTACAGAGTTTCAGGGAGAGCATAAGGGAACAATTGACAGAAATGGGGGAAAGAAACACAGTACAAGAAGAATGGGTAACTTTGAGGAATGAAATAGTGAAGGCAGCAGAGGATCAAGTAGGTAAAAAGACGAGGGCTAGTAGAAATCCTTGGGTAACAGAAGAAATATTGAATTTAATTGATGAAAGGAGAAAATATAAAAATGCAGTAAATGAAACAGGCAAAAAGGAATACAAATGTCTAAAAAATGAGGTCGACAGGAAGTGCAAAATGGCTAAGCAGGGATGGCTAGAGGACAAATGTAAGGATGTAGAGGCTTATCTCACTAGGGGTAAGATAGATACTGCCTACAGGAAAATTAAAGAGACCTTTGGAGATAGGGGAACCACTTTTATGAAGATCGAGAGCTCAGATGGAAACCCAGTTCTAAGCAAAGAAGGGAAAGCAGAAAGGTGGAAGGAGTATATAGAAGGCTTATACAAGGGCGATGTACTTCAGGACAGTATTATGGAAATGGAAGAGGATGTAGATGAAGATGAAATGGGAGATACGATACTGCGTGAAGAGTTTGACAGAGCACTGAAAGACCTGAGTCGAAACAAGGCCCCTGGAGTAGACAACACACCATTGGAACTACTGACGGCCTTGGGAGAGCCAGTCCTGACAAAACTCTACAGTCTGGTGAGCAATATGTATGAAACAGGCGAAATACCATCAGACTTCTAGAAGAATATAATAATTCCAATCCCAAAGAAAGCAGGTGTCGACAGATGTGAAAATTACCGAACTATGAGTATAATAAGCCACAGCTGCAAAATACTGACACAAATTCTTTACAGACGAATGGAAAAACTAGTAGAAGCCGACCTCGTGGAGGATCAGTTTGGATTCCGTAGAAATACTGGAACACGTGAGGCAATACTGACCTTGCGACTTATCTTAGAAGAAAGATTAAGGAAAGGCAAACCTACGTTTCTAGCATTTGTAGACTTAGAGAATGCTTTTGACAATGTTGACTGGAATACTGTCTTTCAAATACTTAAGGTGGCAGGGGTAAAATACAGGGAGCGAAAGGCTATTTACAATTTGTACAGAAGCCAGATGGCAGTTATAAGGGACATGAAAGGGAAGCAGCGGTTGGGAAGGGAGTGAGACAGGGTTGTAGCCTCTCCCCGATGTTATTCAATCTGTATATTGAGCAAGCAGTAAAAGAAACAAAAGAAAAATTCGGAGTAGGTATTAACATCCATGGAGAAGAAATAAAAACTTTGAGCTTCGCCGATGACATTGTAATTCTGTCAGAGACAGCAAAGGACTTGGAAGAGCAGTTGAATGGAATGGACAGTGTCTTGAAAGGAGGATATAAGATGAACATCAACAAAAGCAGAACGAGGATAATGGAATGTAGTCGAGTTAACTTGGGTGATGCTGAGGGAATTATATTAGGAAATGAGACACTTAAAGTAGTAAAGGAGTTTTGCTATTTAGGGTGCAAAATAACTGATGATGCGCGAAGTAGAGAGGATATCAAATGTAGACTGACAATGGCAGGGAAAGCGTTTCTGAAGAAGAAAAATTTGTTAACATCGAGCGTTGATTCAAGTGTCAGGAAGTCATTTCTGAAAGTATTTGTATGGAGTGTAGCCATGTATGGAAGTGAAACATGGACGATAAATAGTTTGGACAAGAAGAGAATAGGAGCTTTCGAAATGTGGTGCTACAGAAGAATGCTGAAGATTAGATGGGAAGATCACATAACTAATGAGGAGGTGTTAAAGAGGATTGGGGAGAAGAGAAGTTTGTGGCACAGCTCTACTGGAAGAAGGGATCCGTTGGTAGGACATGTTCTGAGGCATCAAGGGATCACCAATTTAGTATTGGAGGGCAGCGTGGAGGGTAAAAATCGTAGTGGGAGATCAAGAGATGAATACACTAAGCAGATTCAGAAGGATGTGTGTTGCAGTAGGTACTGGGAGATGAAGCAGCTTGCACAGGATAGAGTAGGATGGAGAGCTGCATCAAACCAGTCTCCGGACTGAAGACCACAACAACAACAACAACAACAACAAGACACTTCTCACGTTCTTTGAGAGCTGCTTTGCATTAGAACGACAAAATGGAAATAAGCGTTTGGCGTCACTGGCCGGGAGACCCGTTGCGTGGCTGGTCCGGCCAACTTAGGGGCCACATTGGGCGACTTGCTCGCCAGCTGGCAATAAAATGACGACGAAGACAGCACAACACCCAGTCCCTGAGCGTAGAAAATCCCCGACCCAGCGGGGACCCGAACCTGGGCCCGTAAAACGGCAATCTGTCACTCTGTCCAGTCAGCTATCTGGTCGGACATTGGAACGGTCTAAACGAGGTACTAGCAGTAAAAGACAGCCTGGGTGGCTGACTAGTGGTATAAGGATATCATGTAGAACAAAGCAGGAATTATAAAAAAAAAAAAAAAATGTTAGAAATAGTCACAATCAAGCTACAGTGATGATGATGATGATGATGATGAGGAGGAGGAGGAGGAGGAGGAGGAGGAGGACCCATATTCCGAGGAGCGTAGGGGACGATGCGGGAGACCCGCACCGCCGTACTAGACAGTAGCCCATTACAAACAGTATTGTAAGGTGCCTAAAATGTTATTAGGAACGCAAAGACAATGTGGTACGCAAAGAGGATAGCAAATTCACGAGATAAAATTAAAACCATATGGTTAGTTGTGAAGGAAGTGTCTTGTCAGCAGTACAAGGTCGACGATATATAGTGAGTACGAGTAAAAAATTTTGTTACTGATAAGTCAGTAATATGTACAGTTATTAACAATCATTTTCTGAGCATTACTGGTGCATTAAATAAAAACTTAGTTTCTACAGGGAATCATATAACTCTCTTGGAAAATTCCTTCCCGAGAAAGATGTCTGAAATACTCTTCTGTGATACAGATAAGGAGAAGATTGAGTAAATAATTAGATCACTGAAGACTAAGGACTCTCATGGATATGATGAAGTGCTTAGCGGAATATTAAAGTGCCGTGCTACACATGTTAGCCCTGTACACAGGCGTATTTGTAATTTTTCCTTTAAGAATGGTCAGTTTCCTGAACAATTAAAGTAGTAGTAAAGCCGCATAATGAAAAGAGAGAAAAGGATAATGTAAACTAATTCTATGCAATCAGTGTTTGCTAAAGTTATTGAAAAGGCTGTGTATGTAAGGATAATTGATCATTTTATATAACATAATTTGCTATTTGTTGTACAGTGAGGCTTTAGAAGTCGTTTAACAACTACAAATGCTATACTCTCTTTCCTCTGTGAGGTACTGGATCGATTAAACAAAACGTTTCGACCGCTAGGCATATTTTTATATTTAACTACGGCGTTTGATTGTGTTCACCACAAAGTATTGCTCCAAAAGTTGGACCATTACTGAATACGGGGAACAGCTCACAATTGGTTCACCTCTTACTTTAACAACACACAGCAAAAGCTCATTATTCGCAGTGTATCAATGGCTGATGTGCGGTCTGAATGGGGTACGGTCAAACGGGGGTGTCCCAGGGATAAGTGTTGAGGCCACTCCTGTTCCCCTATTTATATAAATTATGTACCCTCTAGTACTACGGGTAATTCTAAAATATTTCTGTTTGCTGATGACAGTAGCTTAGTAGTGAATGATGTTGTGTGCGACATTGGCTCGGTTTCACATTCAAATGGTTCAAATGGCTCTAAGCACTACGGGACTTAACATCTGAGGTTATCAGTCCCCTAAATAACCTAAGGACATCACACACATCCATGCCCGAGGCAAGATTCGAACCTGCGACTGTAACAGCAGCGCGGTTCCGGACTGAAGCGCCTAGAACCCCTCGGTCACAGCGGCCGGCGGCTAGATTTCAAATAGCGCAGTTCAGGACATAACGCTAAATCACAGTAAGATTCAGTGTTCACAGTTCAACAAAACCCAACATTTTAATTCCTCAGAATGGGCATATGATTAGTGAAACTGAACACTTCAAATTTTTAAGTGTTCAGATAGATAGTAAACTGTCGTGGAAAGCTCACGTTCAGGATCTTGTTCAAAGACTTAATGCTGCCATTTTTATTATTCGAACGTTACCTGAAATAAGTTATCGTTCGACACGAAAACTAGTCTGCTTTGCTTATTTTCATTCGCTTATGTCGCATGGTATTATGTTTTGGGGTAACTTTTGCCATTCTAAACGGACATTTTTGGCTTGGAAACATGCAGTTCGGACAGTACGTGGTATAAGTTCGCGAACCTCTTGTCAGCCTCTGTTCACCAGTTTGGATAATTTGACATTGCCCTCTCAATGTATTCCGTATTCCGTCGCGATCGGAAGCCCATTGGCTCCACTTGTAGCGAACCTGTGTATGGAGCATTTTGAGAACCTCGCCTTGGATACGGCTCCTGAACAGCATCTAATGAAGCCTGTGAAAGACGATGTATGCCTCAGAACACGGAAATGCACAAAATACCATGTGGATGTGGGTAGACGGTCCATACTATTGAACAGCAACGCAGAGAACATGAAAGGTGTTTTCGCCTACGCTATCCCGAAAAATCAGCTGTAGAGGTGCATGATCTGGAAAATGGTCACCGAATAGCTTTCGACGATACTTCTGTTATTAAACGGAACAACAACAAAAAATGGCTCTGAGCACTATGGGACTTAACTTCTGAGGTCATCAGTCCCCTAGAACTTAGAACTACTTAAACCTAACTAAGCTAAGGACATCACACACATCCATGCCCGAGGCAGGATTCGAACCTGCGACCGTAGCGGTCGCGCCTTCCAGACTGTAGTGCCTATAACCGTTCGGCCACCCCGGCCGGCAAACGGAACAACAGTTTCTGGGATAGCGTAACACATGAAGCAATAGACATCAAAATTTCGGACAACATCCTCACTTAAGAAGGTGGATTGCAGCTGAGTATGGCCTGGGATCACGTGATCGTGGAGTTGAAGCTGGCGGTGATGTCCGGCTACCAAAACATTGCTACATATGGCGTGCGGCTAGGTACCAGTAATATCACTGATGACGACGCGGTTATATAAGCACGGCAGCAGCATTCAGACGACGGTCAACCACTTGATAATGGCAGAGGAGATCTCTGCCAAAAGCTCGTGGCCATTTAATCACTGGAAACTGGAGAATACCTTATTAATTAAAAATAATGTTCTAATGGTATAAAATTATCGTTTACAGTAAAAATGAAATGAGTTAATACCAAGTATACCGTATTAATATGTGTACAACGTCTAAATGCAGTAGAAGTGTATTGTCGAATAAATTGGTTCCGTGGGTGTAACAGGGTGGAGGCGGCAGGGGTGGTGGTAGAAGTGCGACGGAAGGTAGGACGCCGGATTGTAGTAATGCACTTCCCTTCTTAATAGGTCTGCGAAACCTTAAGAGTAGCAGGTTATTCCCCACTGCATCTACCCCACTACCACCTCATAACAAGCAGCTATAGGGTGTTTCAGAAAGTTATACCGACGCTTAGCAGTGCCCCCTTAAGAAGAATCGCTTGTGAAACAATGTGCATACATAACCAGGGATTGTTTATTTCCACAATATGTCTTAACGCTAAATGGAATACAGCTATGAGCTACTAATAATACAAATGTAAGAAACGCAAATAGACGGAATCTGTGTAAATCTCTGCACACTCTTCTACTCTGCTAGAAGGGAAATTAATTCTTGTCATCGCTTACGGCAGCCGCAGTGTTGTTCTGGGAAAGACAACTCCCGCCACAAGTGATGCTCAATTTTCATTCTGCAGACAGACTATTCTTCTCCAGCATCTCCTGCCTATTTCTCTTAGGCAAGTAGGCAAAATAACTTCGCTGAACTCGTCTACCACATTGAAGAGCTTGCCCTAACTGTAACATGTTGTCAATGTGTATTTGACAGAGCGAGTTTCATTTTATCTACTGTCAATGGCTGGAATAAGGTTTTTTCACAGCATGTGGGGTTTCACATGCATCAGCTCCCCCAACATCTGATCAGACCAAGAGGCAGAAATCGGCACTCTTGGCAACAGAAGTAAGTCACCTAGGTGTTATGGAACTTATTATCTTTCGTAATAAGTCAAGAGATGCAGCCGAATATTATTCTATACTTAGAAATGGTTGGTCCCATTCCATTAGATATATTTACGCTGATATTGGAAAATGTGTGATGTGGATGTGGGGGTAGGCAGTTCCACTCAGTGCAGCCCACTCTAAAAGTGCCAGCAATTCCTGAAAGTGAGTGGTTTATACTATCTACCAGTAACACAACTGATGGCGAGAGAAGTGCAGTAACTTTCTGGTAATTCATTAATTCACCACCAAGTGACTAGGACACAATTACACGACCTTGCAATATGCTGTCAACGGTAGACAGAAGCGAAGTGCTACATTAATCAGTCAAGTCCCATTCAGTGAAGATGAACTTCGTGTGTGTTTAAAAAAATGGCTTTTGAATCTAGAGGATTCATATAATAATTTAATATATTTAATTAATATATTTAATTCATATAATTCATATAATATTTTTACAAGTAGAAATATTTTTTATTATATCATACATACTTCCCATAAGGCTTAACATGTCAGCTGATGGAGACTGTCTTGGCAGTTCATACATTTACAATGTCCGAAAAATTTTACAGTGCAGTTGTTGCCATTCCAAAGAGAATTTTGTACTTTTACGCGAGATGAAGCTTAACAGTTCAGCTATTGCAGTTTCAGGGAGAAATAGAGGTAGGTAAGTAGGTAGGTAGGTAGGTAGGTAGAGAGGGAGAGAGAAAGAAGAATTCGTCTCTTGTTTGTTTTGTTGTTGCAGAGTTAGAGAGACATAAAAATTAGCATATTTTTCTGTATTTCTTGGACTTAGCAGACCATTATTAGAACAGACAAAATGAAGACTGAAAATAATGAAGTTTAACATTTTGTATCGCTAAGCTATACATTCATAGTGAATCTATTACGAAAAGAATGCTCCGCATGGATAGAACAGCAATCTCATCTCTACAGGGAAGCAAATTTTACACAGATGAACATTGTAGATAACTCGCATGTCCTGTGGTTTCCAGATGACGACGTACTTTATGCGTTAGGACAAACAGCCTTTAGAGTTCTTCAACATATGCAGTAAATTTTAAAACAACTTCATCCTTTGCTGTTACTGATACATGATTACTCTGAAATATGCCCATAAAATCTTTACTGTTCACAAGGGCCACACACACACACACACACACACACACACACACTTGAAAAATCAAAGAGCATGATTAGCCCATGGACTTTGCTTTTCTTCTCAAACTTTCAAGCCTCCACCGCAGTGAAAAACATGATCTGATCTTCAATACAGCATAAAATAACCCAGCTACACTGAGTTTCTCTGGGAACGGTTTAATAGCTAATGATCACCCATCGAAGGTCTCAAGTATTCTGTATTTAGGCTGAGCTAACCCAATGCAATGTCTCCCACATTATGTGCTGACCTGCACAATGGTGTTTGTTCAGGAGAAGAATGTGGACGTATTTCCGTTCTTTGATTGATTGATTTATTTATTTAAATGCCAAGTTCCGTAGGACCAAGTTGAGGAGCAAATCTCCAAGGTCAGGGAACGTGTCAGTACATGAACTTATAACATAAAAAGTAATAACAGATAAAAATAAATGTTCATGAACCTGAAAGAAAATCAGTCCATAAGTTTAAGCAAACGCTATCGGCAATAAAATGAGAATTAACTTAATTTTTCAAGGAACTCCTCGACAGAATGGAAGGAGTGACCCTTGAGGAAACTCTTCAGTTTCAATTTGAAAGCACGTGGATTAGTGCTAAGATTTTTGAAATCTAGTGGCAGCTTATTGCAAATGGATGCAGCAGTATACTGCACACCTTTTTTGCACAAGAGTTAAGGAAGTCCGATCCAAATGGATGTTTGATTTCTGCCGAGTATTAACTGAGTGAAAGCTGCTTATTGTTGGAAATAATCTAATATTGATAACAAGAAGCGACATTAAGGAATATACATATTGAGAGCCCAATGTCAAAATACCCAGACTCGTGAAAATAGGTCGACAAGAGGTTCGTGACCTCACACCACTTATTGCCCGAACCGCCCGTTTCTGAGCCAAAAATATCCTTCTAGAATGGGAAGAGTTACCCCAAAACATAACACCATACTACATAAGAGAATGAAAATAAGCAGAGTAGACTAATTTACGTGTCGAAATATCACTCACTTTCGATACCGTTCGAATAGTGAAAATGGCAGTATTAAGTCTTTGAACAAGATCCTGAACGTGGGCTTTCCACGACAGCTTACTATCTATCTGAACACCAAGGAATTTGAACTGTTCAGTTTCACTAATCATATGTCCGTTCTGTGAGATTAAAACGTCACGTTTTGTTGAATTGTGTGTTAGGAACTGTAAAAACTGAGTCTTACTGTGATTTAATGTTAGTTTATTTTCTACAAGCCATGAACTGAGGTCATGCCGTTCTAAACAGTCTACAAGACCATCGAGAACATCGAATTTGCTACAACAGCTGGAGACAAGAAGAATCGTATTCCAGTTAAGTCTGTCGCTGCACAAGCGCTGCTGGATGGTCCTGCCGTTTTCGTCAGTTGCAGACTTAATTTTAGTTTAGATATAAATGATTCATTTGGTCATGGTAACGGAGGGTTTACCGTAGTCATTGTTCGTGGTGGTACAGGAGTACCAAATGTTCCTGGACTTGAAAGTTTTGTTGACAGAGACATTATTGCTTTTCGCACTTACCATATTTCTGAATTGGCTAGTAAGGATTTTGGTAAATCAGCATATGTTTATCCTTCCTCTTTGTCATTATATACTCGTACTAGGAGTCAATGTTGCACACAACGTCCTTTACTACCAAGCTAGTGTCATCAGCAAACAGAAATATTTTAGAGTTACCCATAATACTAGAGGGCATATGATTTATATAAATAAGGAACAGGAGCTGCCCCAACACTGATCCCTGGGGCACCCCCCCCCCCCCCCCCACTTGACAGTACCCCACTCAGATCCCACATCACAGCCGTTATCAACATTGTGAATAATGAACTTTTGCTGCCTATTGCTAAAGTAAGAGGTGAACCAATTGTGTGATACTCCCCTTATTCCGTAATGGTCCAACTTCTGGAGCAATATTGTGTATTGATACGTCTATGGAATCGACTATGATCATATGCCGTCTTTATCCAGGGAACAGCATGTGCAGTACTATAGGCAAAACCCCATGCAATTGTTTTGTGAAAATTAACCTTTTTCTGAACACTGATCCTCATTGTTAGACGAAGTAAAATATGTAGTCATGGTTTCAGGCTTCTAGGTGTTCCAAAATCTAATATGGTAGCACTTCCCATGGCAGATTGTCGATATTATATACACACAAGAAAATTAAAATATTTCTATGTACAGGTGAACTATAACGGATATTTGTAGGAGGGAGGGTACCCTCCTCGAGGGCCATAATTAATATGGTGCAATTCTCTGACAGTGCAGAACTGGGATGGGACAATAAAGTGTGTCACCGAGACGGCATAATATGGTAAGGCACCCGAATGCGATAGCGTCATAATGTGGCTTGGAATGGGGTGGCACTCAAGGAGGATAGCCTCCCTCCTACAGATATCCTGTATAGTTCGCCATACATACTTTAACTTTTGTGCAGCGTGTGTTGGGTGTGTATGTTTACAGGAACAATAATATGCTACAGAAAGTGCTACAATCTTGGATTTTTAAGTATACAGGGTGATTCATCTGCTCATACCGATGGACTATAAATAACACACAACACCTCCAAATTCCATTCACAAGATTTTCGTATTCTCTCGCTCGCTATGTGCAAACTGTTAGTTCCATAAAAATATTAAGACCACCTTTTGTAAGAAATTAAATGTAGTTAAATTTTGTACTGGAAAACGTTTCCGCTGGAGGCCGTATTTTCCGAATTATTTAAAATGCACAAAAGTAACTTTCAAACTTGTTTTCCTTGAATAACTCAAAAACCGTGGCCTCAACGAAAACGTATCCCAGTAAAAAATTTAACTACAGTGAATTTCCTAAAAAAAGACACTGTTAAATTTTTTCTGTAAGACTAATAATTTGCCGGCCGAAGCGGTCGTGCGGTTCTAGGCGCTGCAGTCTGGAACCACGAGACCACTATGGCCGCAGGTTCGAATCCTGCCTCGGGCATGGATGTGTGTAATGTCCTTAGGTTAGTTAGGTTTAACTAGTTCTAAGTTATAGGGGACTAATGATCTCAGAAGTTGAGTCCCATAGTGCTCAGAACCATTTGAACCATTTTTTGACTAATAATTTGCGCATAGCAAAGAAGAGAATATGAAAGGGATTTCAGGTTCCATAAAACCCACCGGTAGTTACAGTTGAACCACCCTTTATAAGAAGCCTTTAAACACGACGGCACAGTTCATTTCGTTTAATAAGAAAGGAGTTTCCAGAAACAAAGTGTTACTCAGTTAACAAAATAGTTGCATGGCGTTTTGCCTATAATGCTGCACGTATTAGTCCTTGAGAACAGGCGGCACGTGTTCGTAGTAGTTTGCATAGATGTACCAAAGATGTGTGAAAAATGTTGTCACTCGTACTGGGCGATTCAAATGGTTCAAATGGCTCTGAGCACTATGGGACTTAACATCTGTGGTCATCAGTCCCCCAGAACTTAGAACTACTTAAACCTAACTAACCTAAGGACATCACACACATTCATGCCGGAGGCAGGATTCTAACCTGCGACCGTAGCGGTCACGCGGTTCCAAACTGAAGCGCTTAGAACCGCACGGCCACAACGACCGGCGTACTGGGCGAATGGCATTGACGTCATCCAGGTCTAAATTTCGGCCGGGGTAGGAATAGTGACAGTATATGCTGAGTCAGATGTTGTGTCTCAAAAGTGTCTTCGTCCGATTTTGTAGCGTGCACAGAACGGAAATACATCCGCACCCATGTCCTGAACAAATACCATTGTGCAGGTCAGTGCATGATGTGAGAGAAATCACCAACTGCATTGGGTCAGCACAACTTCAATATAGAACATACTCTGTGTGGTCAGAAGTACCCGGACACCCCAAAAAACATAGGTTTTATATGTTAGGTGCATTGTGCTGCCAGTTACTGCCAGGTACTCCATACCAGCGAGTAGTCATTAGACATCGTAACTGAGCAGAATGGGGCGCTCTGCGGAACTCACGGACTTCGAACGTGGTCATGTGATTGGGTGTCACTTGTCTCATACGTCTGTACGCGAGATTTCCGCACCCGTAAACATCCCTAGGTCCACTGCTTCCGATGTGACAATGAAGTGGAAACGTGAAGAGAGACGTACCTTACAAAAGCGTACAGGCCGACCTCGTCTGTTGGCTGACAGAGACCGCCGACAATTGAAGAGGGTCGTAATGTGTAATAGGCAGACATTCTTCCAGACCATCACACAGGAATTCCAAACTGCATCAGGATCCATTACAAGTACTATGATAATTAGGCGGGAGTTGAGAAAACTTGGATTTCATGGTCGAGTGGCTGCTCATAAGCCACACATCACGCCAGTAAATGCCAAACGACGCCTCACTTGGTGTAAGGAGCGTAAACATTGGACGATTAGACAGTGAAAAAACGTTGTGTTGTGAGTGACGAATCACAGTATACAATGTGGCGATACGATGGCAAGGTGTGGGTATGGTGAATGACTGGTGAACGTCATGTGCCAGCATGTGTAGTGCCAATAGTAAAATAGGAGGCGGTGTTGTTATGGTGTGACCGTGTTTTTCACGGAGGGGGCTTGCACCCCTTGTTGTTTAGCCTGGCACCATCACAGCACAGGTATACATTGAT
Organism: Schistocerca gregaria; assembly: GCF_023897955.1. Classification (NCBI taxonomy): domain Eukaryota; kingdom Metazoa; phylum Arthropoda; class Insecta; order Orthoptera; family Acrididae; genus Schistocerca; species Schistocerca gregaria. Next base: position 472,683,227 of record NC_064931.1, read on the forward strand.
GTTTTAAGCACCTTCTTGCTTCCCACTGTTGAAGAGCAATTCGGGGATGGCGATTGCATCTTTCAACACGATCTAGCACCTGTTCATAATGCGCGGCCTATGGCGGAGTGGTTACACGACAATAACATCCCTGTAATGGACTGACCTGCTCAGAGTCTTGCCCTGAATCCTATAGAACACCTTTGGGTTGTTTTCCAACGCCGACTTAGTGCCAGGCGTCACCGACCGACATCGGTACCACTCCTCAGTACAGCACTCCGTGAAGAATGGGCTGCCATTCCGCAAGAAACCTTCCAGCACCTGATTGAACTTATTCCTGCGACAATGGAAGCTGTCATCTAGGCTAAGGGTGAGCCAACATCACATTGAATTCCAGCTTTAGCGATGGAGGGCGCCAAGAACTCTTAAGTCATTTTCAGCCAAGTGTCCGGATACTTTTGATCACATACTGTAGGAGGCGAGGTTAGTGTCCTACAATGTTTTGTTGTTTTGTATTTTGCAGTGTACAGAGAGTCTCACTGAAGTCGGATTATTTTATACCAGTATCGGCGATCAAACCATGTGTATCCATTATAGTGGAGACTTGGAAATTTGGGAAGAGAGAGACAATCCATGGGCTGAAAATGCTCTGTGGTTTTCTAAGTACTGGTTTGCGGCTCTTTTGAAGGATAAGGTTTTATTGATACTATGTGTCAGGACAAAGATATACTAGTAACAGAGAAGTATCAGTTAATATTAAACCTACCATAAGCCTTAAGGAAGCTGTAACGGTTGGTAGTCCTAAATCATGTGCATTGTCTTCTTAACGCCATGTGAGTAGTTGACAAAGCCGATTCTGGGACAGTATCAAATTGATCTGCTAATTAATTAACCTGGCGCACTTTTGATATCAGATTAATTGACTAATTAATTAATTAATTAATACTCCCTCTCCCTCTGGGAAATCCCCCAGTCCATCAGAGGTCCGTCGTGTCCCTCTCCACCTCCCTAACGGTAGGAAATCTACTAATCGGCGGGAAATTCAAAATTTCATGATAAATTCAAATGGTAATTACATTGTATTGTAGAGAACATAATATGGACATTATTTATTTATAGAAATTCAGTTTGCATATATCTCATGTGATAGGATGTGGGTACCCTGTGTCATCATCTTTGGAATACTGCCACAGTCTATAACACCACAATTCAAGACGACCGACCGTCTTGCAGTCTAACGGCCCTAATCCTATCGGCGGGAAAAATTTCGTCAATAACTGGTGGATGTAGAGCACTAGAGAGTTGCTCCAGCCAGTTTAGCCAATAGCCCTGTGTGGGAATGGTGGATGGTAATAATAATAGAAGAGCAAGCTATCACTAAAGTGCAGCCGAGTAGACTCCTGCCGATCTACGAGTGAATAGCTGCTGGGAGGAACATAAGGCTGGGTAATAATATTAGAACAACGACCCTCTGACCCATTGTGGCTATAAATCCCTGCCCCTTTATACAGAACTCCTGCAGCAACATCATTGGGGAATGAAACAGTTACACTTACTTACGTGTTGCAAGTTGAATCCCAGCCAACAGAAACACGGGAATTCATAATACGGTATTTTTTACAAATGTAGTGTTCATAATCTTTCTTCAACACGGCATATTGCGACGGTACCTGGGTGTCACTTTTGGGTAGTTACTCTTCCAAACAGCAGTCCATACGACCAAACCAGTTGCTTCTTTACCTGTTATTACTCGTACTTTAGGTAAATGCACGGCTGTGTTTAAAAATAGTAGCTCGATGAAGTCATAGGACCGAGCCGCACACGTCTGGTTTCATGCCCCGCAGCTGATTCCTTTGCAAATGATAACCTGTAGCTATGATCCTGCAATCAAATAGTTTATGCATTGTCTAAAATTGCGAATTAATAAAATACACAGAAATATCAAAGATAAAAGAATAATTTTTTAAAAGGGTCTATTCTAACGTCTGTAATTGATCAAAAAGACAGAGAATTACACTGAATAATGTTTATTCAAGGGAAGACGTCTCAAATAAACCGGAAGTGGTCCCACGATATCCACTTAAAATACAGGTATAAAATACCCTTATCAATTGCAGTAACGTTACATTGACAGCGTTTCGAGAGTGGTAGCAAACTCCCCAAACTAAATAGTTATTAATTAAGTGCATTTCGTACTCACAATACACGAAATCTTAGCCAGCTCAAAACAATTGAGAGTTCCTCTTGTTGAGTCACCAATTGTCACACACGATAGAAAGAATAGTAACTCATACTCTCTTCACCCTCAGTTCCGTAATAGAAGCTGAGTTAGTCAGTCCTACTGTGAAGCACGTTCAAACATCTCGAAATATAAAGCCCCTTCAAAAGTTTCAGACCTGTACCGGCCGTTAACTGCCTAGAAACAACCACCCATATGACTGAATCACGCACGCTACGCTAGACAATTCTGTCTTCTTCCAGAACTCACCACAAAATGTCCAGAACTGCTCCTTGAGTTCTTAATTTGAAAAGTCTCTGTCTCCACTTGCCCCAGTAGTGTTCCGCCTCCGTCCAACTATCATTGGCTGAAGGACATCCATATCAACAATACATCATCCTTTAGCTCTATAGACATGATATTATTCAAATTGACCACTTCTCGCATCAAACTAATATATTACAACAACATTTAAATAATATAAATGTTATAAGCATACTGTTACACATTCAGATCATTTACAACAAATGTAAGAAGTAGTCGATTCATAGATAAATAACCCAGTATTCTGGTGTAAGTGCGCTTACGTTAAATGACAACGAATTGTCAAAGTTTATTTAAACAATTATTTATGCCTTCTTGAGTGAAACGTCTTTCGGATCTCATTTCAATTGTGGTGTCGGCTAACACATGCGATTGACCACTTTTAAACTAGCACTGTTTTTAATACCACTTGCCATTAACATTTAAATAAAGTTTACGGAAAAATAGTGAAATGCCCATTAAATTAAAATACGTGAGTTATTCATGCTGTATTCATTAGCTGTGTAAATGTGGAGAATACGATGCTCGCCAGCCGGGGTGGCCGAGCGGTTCTAGTCGCTACAGTCCGGAACCGCGCGACCGCTACGGTCGCAGGTTCGAATCCTGCCTCGGGCATGGATGTGTGTGCTGTCCTTAGGTTAGTTAGGTTTAAGTAGTTCTAAGTTCTAGGGGACTGATGACCTCAGATTTTAAGTCCCATAGTGCTCAGAGCCATTTGAACCCTAAGTATTCTCTCATCAGGCAGAAAAATCTAACGTTAGCTTAGTATCTGACACTTCCTGCGTCACTGGGCTACAAATTAAGCTCGTTTCTGGCTGACGACGGAGTGGTAAGATCTCTCTCTGTCACAGGATGCTTCCTCACTTTCGAACTCTATTACAGTAATAAAATGCGTTATCCCCTACGAGATCTCTCAAATTCGTTAATATAACTGATTTAATTACAATTTTCATCTCTCCTGTGTAGTTGGGAAATTGAAATTCCGTTAAAAGATCTTGCCGCAACGAGAAAATGCCGATCACCACTTCAACTCTCGAATCATACTTTTGGTACACTCGCCCTCACAACTATCCACACGGTGGCTCATCATTGATACCAAACTGATTCACTAATTAATTAAATTGATCATAAGAGTCCCTTTTCATTGTGAGTATTTTTTTCTTGCAGTTGGATTATACTCATCAGGCTACCATTACAGACACTTCCGTGGCATTTCTGGAAGCATCCAACAGGCTGGATAGTCACTTCCTCCAGTACCAAAATATGTGGTAACTGTCATAAAATAGCTGAAGATATCCAACGCTAATTGCGTTCTATCTCTGGGTTGCCTTGTCATGCTGGTGGATGTAAGTCACTTAAATTGTGGAATACTGCTCCCGAACTAATCCTGCTGAGACCTGTCAGTCTAGGGGGCAGCAAAATGTTTCACTATCTCTTCGACCGCAACGACGCCTCCGCCTTCATCCCCGCCCCCCTCTATCGGGTCGTATGTGAACAGCTGCCACAATTTGTGATCCTCCGCCCACGCGTCAAGACTGTACCGCTCCCAGCCGACAACTCACCACTTGCCATGCTGGACAGCTGTTAATGACTCCAGACGAGTAAAAGTTGTCCTGTATTTCTGAGAAGGACTGGGCGCTTGAAAGTCACTAGGGTAAATACGTGTACGAGTCTGGAGACCTAGAATACCCTCATAATACAGCCCTATAGAAGAGTTCCTTTTCGTGCCACCAAATTAGTGGGAAAATCCTCCGATAACTCAAAAAGGAATCCCTGGAGGGATTCTTCTCAAGGAACGTATTGAGAACCGGCATTTGAGGCAGACTGCAAGAGGAGTCTACCGCTGCCAGCATACATTTCGCGTACAGGCAACTAAGATAAGATATGATAAATTAGCGCTCATAAGGAGGCATATAGAAAGTCTTTTTTTCCCTAGTTCTATTTGCGGGTGGAATAAGAAAGAAAGTGACTGGTAATGGTATAAGGAACCGTACGTTGGCGTGTGTGGTATGCCAATAGATTTAGATGTAAATTTATCTTGCCTGTTAAGGTCTCACGCCATCAGTTTATAGGCACACATAACTCACGGAAGAATGTTGTCTCCTGTTTATCGAGAAAACAAAGACGGAACTTCTGCTACTATTGCATCTCTGAAGAAATCTTCATATTAGCCCCTAATTTTGTCACTGAAGTCACTTAACGAGACGTATGAGAGAGGTTGTAATATGTTGGGACGCAATAATTAGAAGAAACAGTATAGGGCTGACCTCTTAATTCCCCTTTCGTCAGAGTATCGTTTCCTGCTGTATTCTCACGAATCCTCCAGTCTTCGATATACAACATTTGAATCCACCTGATTCTGACGAATAAGAGATGTCCCCCGCCGAGTTACAGGCCGCTGCTAATAATCTCGAAACTGCATCACGTTGCAACAGCACTGTTCCATTAATTAGAAGACTATCTAGTCCTCCGCCCTTCACTGACTAGGTAGAGAGCTATCACAACAACAACAAAATAGCACACTAATGTACAGGAGGAATTTCACAACCATACACAACCATAAATATGGACTGCACAAAGAATTTCAGAAGCGTAACACTTACATTTCATCAACATTGAATAACTGTATATAAATATCCTCCTGTACATTATCTGGTCTCCATTATTGTATTACTATGATTACTACGCTAGAAATACGACAGTTTAATTGTGTCAGACACTTTGTTAGCAGCAGTGTCAGTCTCCAGTCTCTCCTCTCTCCCTCCCCCGCCCCCTCGTGTTAATCTTATAACATCCAACGGATTGAAATTACAAATTATTAAAATTCGCTAACGACACCTGATAGAGAACTCAATAAGATTGTACCGTGTCTCTCTCTACTGATACGTAGAAAACAAGTACCGTCTGCGTGTTGACATCGAGCATATGTGATGATCTCATTAAATATCACGTGTTGGAACACTGGAGCAGGTGACGAGTGATCTAAGTCGCTTCCACAGGCCCGTATAAAATTTTGTCGCCTATACTGGAGAAAGACGGTATCCTACAATCTGTCAGTCACAATGTGGGGTTCTTGTGTTGTTTCATAAGCAGTTTGATACATTTTTGGTCTAACACATCCAAGCAGGGTATGACCAGCTGCGTACACAGCCATAAATTAGTTTGTCAGGTGCTAAACCGACATTAACACGTTTAGATCGATTGGCTCTCACTGGAAGCTGGCTATCGCACGGTGTAAGGCATGCTGCGCCCACGACAAACGGGATGGTTGAAATAAGAGAGAGGCAATGTTTCTTATTGACAAGAAAATGTAGAAGCCATCACAACATAAGGAAACTGGAAGAGTATGCTGCATTGTGAAGCGTTTCAAAACATCTATCTGAAGGTGATGATGGCTAATGTTCCACAGTGACGGGGCAGCAGATATCTCTGTGTTCCATTTTCGAAGAGACCAAGAGCACTGATACCCCATATTAGTGGTGCATATTGCACGTAGGGATATTATAACTGATTAAGCTTGTTAATTACGGATAGTTTAGGACCTGTGACTGTAAATACATAAAACTGCAAACAGTTAATTTTTGAACAGTTCTTAATTATTCCGTGAACCTGTTTTCGAACGTTTTCAGGTTCATCTTCCAATGGTTTTCTGGAAATTATATCACTATTTCTAGCATAATGCTGGGTGCTGGCTCTGTGAGAAGACGATGAAACATGCTTTAATGTTCTTACTACGACAGCATGGACGGGTTTTTTTCTGTTAGTGTTCATCCGCCTGCTTCCATGTTGAAGGCCAGTTGGTACATCACTTTCACACAATCAGTATGGATTTTCACTATGACAGCGAAACTTTGTCAGCATCCAGCACGTGCTGTACAGCTGTTCCTTGTAACAAAGATCTTGAAAAAAAGATGTGGCGCAGACCTACTTTCTTCAGAGATGTGATTTGTTTTTGTTTGCACGTATTAAAGTCGATATACAGGCAAATACTTTAATGAGACTGGCATTAACATGAGAACACAAAATAAAATAAATAAATGACTGAATGAATTGCTGCAAGAACGAACTTTAAGTGATCTGATATCTTATTCATAATCGTATATTAACGTATAATACTGTCAATTTTGAGCAAATACTGTCATCAAGATTGGCACCAAATGAATGCCCAGGAATAAACTAATACAGAGTTACAGTGTTTGCAAAGAGATGCAACTGTGCTACTGCCTTGAAGACTTCATAGGTTACCAGGCATTTGGTTACCTAAAGAGAGGAGGCGTCCTGTGACTCAGGTAGCGCATACTATTAACACTTCATCATGAGGCAAAGATGACTAATATTGTAGTCCTGTGATGCAGCTCGTGTCACACGTTAACCTGATATGAACAGATTTTTCTACATGATGAGAGAATTCTTAGAAGTAATATATCCAATGTCATAGTGTTTTGCAGGATTTCCACAACAAGTAACGATACTTTAGTGATGTGGAAACGCGTGTATGTTCCGATTTCTTCTGTCTTCGAAAATGACTCGTTTAAGAGAGAGGAATCTACATTTTGGGTGAGAAATTGTAGGTGTATTGACAAAACAACATCCACATTTCAGGCTGATTAAAGCAGGTTTTTTTAAACTGAGGAGTGTGTCAGGAGTGCGACTTCTGTTAGTCAAAGTCACGCCGACTTGTCTCGCATTATGCGAAAGCCAGTGGCAGGATTTCATAAGGGGTCGGCAACTAAAAGCCGTGACTTACGTTGTCGCGAGTGGCCGTTACAAAGAAAAGTTCCGGCTGGCCATGTCTTCAGGTATACAATACACTCGGTAGATGGCACGGGACTAGACGGGAGATGACTTATTAGTTTTTGTTTTGAGATATCGTGTTAAGTAATATAGTAAACACTACATTTGTAAAAAAAATATACAATGCATTTCCCTTGTTTCTGTTGGCTAGGATGAGACTTGCAGCTCGTAAATACGTATAAGTGTGTTTCATTCCCCAGTGAAATTTCTGCAGTTCTGCATATAGGGGTAGAGATTTATAGGAGCATTGGTACCATTACCAACTACCGTACTTGCTATCCCAGTGCCAGCATGCCCCAGGGCTCCGTCCTTTCCCTTCTCCTCTGCCTCCTATATACTGCCGATATGGTCAAACCACCCCTGCCTGTTCATCTCCTCCAGTTTACTGATGACATTGACTTCCTGGCCATATCCTACCCTTCAACAGTATCAACGTACCCTTCAAAACCACCTCGACCAGTTCACTGCTTGGTGCAACCAGTGGCTCCTTCGCATCAACCCTACCAAGACCCAGGTAAACATAACAGGTCGTACCATCCACTCGTTCTGGCTCGACGATTTTTACCTCACCGTTTATGATCATCCTATCCACATCACTCCTACCCTGAAATACCATGGCCTCAACCTTTACCATCACCTCACCTGGACTCACCATTTCTTTACAATCCAACACAAAGCCCACAATAGACTGCGCCTCCTGAAATTCCTGTCCAGCCGGTCATGGGGCTGCATCCTTCCACCATCCTTCACACCTACAAATCCTTAATCCTCCATTGCCACTTGGATTTCGGTCTCTCCCAGATTCTATGAAGCCCTCCAAATCCTAGAACACCATGCGTTCTTCCTCACCTACCATATCCGCCTTCCATTCCCTATGTGCATCCTCTACAACCTCATTCCCTTCCGCCATCTTCTTCTTTTCCTCAAACACATCAGCACCTGTACATCGTCCGTCAAATCGATCCACCCACCCACTGGTGTCTCACTTCCTCTCCACCCACAACCTGTTGCTGGGCTTTTACCATTGTGTCTCACTCTCTCTCTATCTCCATACCTTCCACCTCCTTTCTCAATGCAACTTCCAGCACCTGTCCACCCAGATCATGAGCTTCACCCTGATATCTACTACTCCTACTAAGTCTAACCCCACCTTTCTCCTCCTCCTCAGGGCTCCCTCTCCCCTCCTCTTCCCTCCCCTAAGCGGTTTTCCTCCCTCCTATGCCCCTTCTTTCCTGTTCCCACCCTCTATATCTCTGCACTCCCTCATGACTTCAAGAAAATGGTTCAGATGGCTCTAATCACTATGGGATTTAACATCTGAGGTCATCAGTTCCCTATACTTAGAACTACTTAAGCTTAACTAACCTAGGGACATCACACACATCCATGCTCGAGACAGGATTCGAACCTGCAGCTGTAGCAGTCGCGTGGTTCCAGACTGAAGCGCCTAGAACCGCTCGGCCACCACGGCCGGCCTCCATTGCTTACAGTGGTTTTTTAAGTGTCACTCGCTTTGTGTGTTTTTATACTGTGGCAGACATTTAACTTGTGTGTGTGACTTCAGTGTATTTTAAGTGCCCCACAAATCGCCGACTATGTTCTTTTAATTGTATGTTGACTTTTTAACCATCCTCGTGTTAGTGTATATTTTAACTTCCGTTGTCTCCGTTTACTGTGGTTTTATATCCTCCTCTTTCCTCCATTTTTATATGTCAGTTTGCTCTTTTATTAATTGTATGCCACTCGGCTGAAGAGTGGCGGATTGTGCCGCTGCCTGCCCTCCCATGCCCATGAGGGGCAGGGGAATGAAATTACAATAAAGGAGAAAAAAACTGCAGTGGGTCAGTGACTCGCAGTTCTAATGTTATTACCCATCCTTATGTTCTTCCCTGGATATGTTCATTTGCAGATTAGCAGGAAGCTACTCGCCTGCACTTCAGTGGTAGTTTGCTGTTATATTATTATTACCACCACCACCACCACCACCACCACTCCTTCCCATACAGGGCTACTGGTGAAACTGGCTGGAGTAACCCACTAGTGCTAGTCTAATAGCGAAAATATCCTCTCAAAGCAGTTATTGACGACATTGGATAGAGTCACTGTCTAGTGCTCTATCATTGGTAACTACGTCCCCCTCTCCAACTCTCATACTCCATATTCATTGGAAAAATTTTGGATTTTCCCCGTCAGTTTTTGACTTTCCCGCCAGTAGGAGTAGGAGGAGGGGAGTAGACTGCACCAGTATTCTGTTTCTGCCATCTTGGATTGTGATGCCATAGTGTGTGTCAATATTCGAAAGATGATGAAACCAGAAAGTACTCTACATCCTATCACACCAGTGACATGCAATATGAATTTCTATAAATAAAGAATGTAGTGTTATTATGTCTTGTGCAATAAAATGTAATTAGTATTTAAATTTACGATGAAATGTTGAATTTCCCGCGTATGTATCGATTTCCCGCCAAAAACGGTGTCAGAGAGTGGAGTGGAGGTACTCTCCGATAGGCTGGTGATTACCCATCGGAAGATGGGTAATTAATTTATCAGTTTAATTAATTGGTCAGTTAATTTAATATAAGAAGTGCACTGGGATCGGCATCCCTTTTCCAAGAGGGGTGGGCGGGTTTCTCAGAAGGACTGATTATCGCCAGGGGGTCATAAATCAACCCTCAGTGATGATAACCTATTGTTCTGCTAAGTAGTTTAAGGGGGAGGTGTGTTTTAATTGGTCAGTTTAATTAATTAGTATAGAAATTTGATACCAAAAGTGTCCCAGGATTGGCTTTGCTCTACTGTTGATGTGACTGTGTTGGTTATCGACACAGTTCACCTGTGTGAAAGTTGCTTCCTTGAAGAGATGGGAGTGCTATTTTCTGTTCACACACATTCCTCTTTACGTTAAATGTGCAACTCGTCTATCATCATACCTTTTATGTCGGAATATATTTCAGCTACAGTAGGGGCATTTTTGTCATAAGAAGTTCAGTATCGATGAATAGCTAGGACATACAAAATGTTTAACTGATTCATTTTCAGTTGTCATTATGTTTCTTCTAATAAAGTCTAGGTCTCTCGAACACATCAACGACAAACGAAACATCTCCAGACACTTGCTGACGTGACAGCCTGCATTCTTGACGAAGAAAGGCCTTTCCGCACAAGCGCTCTTTTAACGCTTTGTCATAGAAGCCTCAGCTGTGCTACAGTCATTTCAGAAGCACTCACGTTGGTGTCTTAGCCATCAAATTGATCTGATCTCAATGTATCTTGGACACTGTTGGGCGTCAGCTCTCCACCTGCATCTTTGGGGAAAGGGTGAACATTAGATGCCAGATACAGCTGGAAACTTACAAAAATCCTATGTAGCCTTGCTTCATTAACATGCTCGATCTGCTGACAATCTTAAACCATCATGTGGTGTGCAATGTAAGTCGTAAAAGCAGACCCTCGCTATCATGAACGCAAACAATCTTGCTTATTAAACGACTTCCCACACAAACTTCCTTTTTCAAGTAACCACACGTTCATTCGTCAGAAATTACTTGTAAATCATATGGAAATAATTGATATCTATTTCTGGCAATTAATTCACTGCACATCATCTGCAATACTCCCGAATACGTGTACGATGCCGCCAAATTTCTTCGATTTCAAACCTGTGACTCTTGTCGCTCATCTAGTTTACAACAGATCAAGACCACTTGGCACTTTATTCTTCAAGACGTTCACGCTACATCTAGACCGATGGGAAAACGAGGGTCTATATGCCTCCATATGAGCCCTAATTTCTCTTATCTTCGTTGTCCTTGCGTTAATCGTTAAGTTGGCGGCAGTAGAATCGTTACGCAGTCAGCTTCAAATGCTGGTTCTCTACATTTTCTCAATAGTGTTCCTCGAAAAGAACGTTGCCTGCCCTACAGGGATTACCATTTAATTTCCCGAAGCATCTCTGTAAGATTCTGTGTTGTTCAAACGTACCAGTCACAAATCTAGCAGTCCGGCTCTGAATTACTTCGACGCCTTCCTGATTAGCATCTGAACTCGCACTCGTGAGGACGACGGTTCAAACCCGCATCCGGCCATCCTGATGTAGGTTTTCCGTGATTTCTCTAAATCGCTCCTGGAAAATACCGGGATGGTTCCTTTGATTGATCAAGGCCTATTTCCTTCCCCATCCTTGACACAATCCGAGCTCTATAATGACTATGTCGACAGGACGTAAAACACAATCTTCCTTCCTTTCCTTTCGAAGTCTATCTTTAATGAGACCTGGTGCGGATCCCAACCATTGGAACATTACTCAAGGATGGATCGCACTAGTGCCCTGTATGCGGTCTCTTTTGCAGGTGGTGCACACTTTGCTAAAATTCTCCAAATAAACCGAAGTCCCTACTACAGTCGTTACATGCTCATTCCATTTCATATCGCTTTGCAGTGTTAGGCCTAGGTATTTAATCGACGTGGCTGTGTCAAAAAGCACGCTACTAATGTTGCACTGGAACAATATGGGTTTATTTTTCCTACTCATTTGCATTACCTTACATTTTTCTACATTCAGAGCCAGGTGTCATCCATAACACCAACTAGAATCTTTGTCTAAGTCATCTTACCTCCCCGTGCTCCACAGAGTCATCAGTAAAGAGCAGCATATTGCTGCTCACTCTGTGTCCGCCAGTTATTAGTATTACACCATACGGCACATGGTCCAAATCACATCTCTCTGTGAATATATTGTAGTCTTACCCAAGAGACTACACTCCTCTTAAAACAAAAAGTGCAGGACATATTTTGGGCGTAAAGTTCTGCTATTAGTTGTGTTCGTATCTCTTAAGTATTCAAAGCAGAGTTTGATTAGTTTGCCACAGTTTGTGCAGCAGTTTCCAGTACGAAACCATCTTTGTGAATCTGCGAGTACTGCAACACAAAAACTCCAATATTATGAATCAGTCACCTTCTATACTAGTTAAGGGGAACCGAGATCACTTGGACTCTCACTGTGGACTATTATGCCTATTCCTATTGGTAGTGGACCTATTCTTGTAACTGAGGTACTACGAAAGACCTTCTTGTGTTTCAATGACGCCAAATTTTCGTATGATAAACCACTGTGAGGAACGGAAAGTTCCTTTCCTCTGAGATCACCCTTCATACGTTTGAAATGTGTTTTCCACTCTCTTTGGCCGAAGTACATTAAAATGAAGAGACCTTTTTTGGTCCATTATTACATGTTTACTAGTCAGTGTAGACAGTAAACGTTGTGAAAGTTACCACATTAATTAAACCAACTTTTGGGGACATTTCAATGCTTAGAACTTATAATACTTTACGAGAGGCAGTTTCTCTCAATTGAACGCAAATGTGAAAGAATTCACTCACAAGCAAAAAACAGTAAATTGTACACTGAAAAGCCAAAGAAACTGGTACGCCTGCCTAATATCGCGTACGGCGCTCGCGGGCACGCAGAAGTGCCACAACACAGCGTGGTAGGCACTCGACTAATGACTCAAATAGTGTTGGAGGGAAATGACACGATGAATCCTGCAGAGCTGTTCATAAATCCGTAAGAGTACGAGGGAGTGGAGACCTCTTCTGAACAGCACGTCGCAAGGCATCCTAGATATGGTCAATAATGTTAAAGTCTGGGGAATTTGGTATCCAGCGCGCCCGCATCTCGTGGTCGTGCGGTAGCGTTCTCGCTTCTCGCTTCCCGCGCCCGGGTTCCCGGGTTCTGTTACCGGCGGGGTCAGGGATTTTCTCTGCCTCGTGATGGCTGGGTGTTGTGTGGTGTGTGACGTCCTTAGTTTAGTTAGGTTTAAGTAGTTCTAAGTTCTAGGGGACTGATGACCATAGATGTTAAGTCCCATAGTGCTCAGAGCCATTTGAACCATTTTTTTGGTATCCAGCGGACGTGTTAAAGCTCAGAAGAGTGTTCCTAGAGGTGTGAGGTATCGTATTGTCCTGCTGGAATTTCCTTAGTCCGTCGGACTGCACAGTGGACATAAATGGATGCAGATGATCTGACAGAATGTTTACGTACGTGTCACCTGTCAGAGTCGTATCTCGCTCGCCACACCATTACACAGCTTACACCAGCTTGAACAGTCCCCTACTGATATGCAGGGTTCATGGAATGATGAGGTTGTTTCCATATCCGTGCACGTCCATCCACTCGATACAATTTGAAACGAGACTCGTCCGACCAGGCAACATGTTTCCAATCATCAACAGTCGAATGTTGGTGTTGACAGGCCCATGCAAGGCGTAAAGCTTTGTGTCATGCAGTCATCAAGGGTACACAAGTGGGCCTTTGGCTCCGCAAGCCCATATCGTTGAATTGTTCGCACGCTGACACTTGTTGATGGCCCAGCACTGAAATCTGCAGCTATTTAAAGGCTTGTTGCACTTATGTCACGTTGAACGATTCTCTTCAGTTGTTTTTGGTCCCGTTCTTGTAGGATCTTTTTCCGGCCGCAGCGATGTCGGAGATTTGGAGTTCTACCGGATTCCTGATATTCACGGTACACTCGTGAAATGGTCGTACGGGAAAATCTCCACTTCATCACTACAACGGAGATGGTGTGCCCCATCGCTCGTACGCCGACTTTAACACCTCGTTCAAACTCACTTAAATCTTGATAACCTGCCACTGTAGCCGGCTGCTGTGGCCGAGCGGTTCTAGGCGCTTCAGTCCGGAGTCGCACTGCTGCTACGGTCGCAGATTCTAAACCTGCCTCGGGCATGGATGTGTGTGATGTCCTTAGGTTAGTGAGGTTTAAGTAGTTCTAAGTTCTAGGGGACTGATGATCTAAGATGTTATGCCCCATAGTGCTCAGAGCCATTTTTTATTTATTTATTTATTTATTTATTTTTTCCCGACAGAACAGGCACCACAGGTACATATATAAGCCACTACGGCTGTAGGTGCTTTCAGTGCGGATGTACCACATCTTCCGAGCTCCTGCGGGACTTAGCGAATGCTACGAGCAGTGGGGCTAGACAGATCTAGAATACGAGTCGGACGGTAAGCGTGTTCGGCTGAGAGACGGCACGGGAGCTGAGGGTGTTCGATCGGAGGGCTGCTCGCCCTCTGTAATCAAAAACTGAGTAAAGGAATCAACGGTCAACTTGGACTAATGTCTTGTGACGTCCACCTAGACCAAACAATACCGAAAAAAATGGCCGAGGTTGTAAAGGCAATCGCTCTAGAGAAGCAGAGCATCCAGGTTCGAGTCTCGGTTCAGCACAATTTTCAACCTTCACCACTGAGTTATTTCAATTCCTGTAGGCGGCAGACGTCCTGATTTTTCTTCGTATACCCACTACGCAGACTGCGATCGTCGCATGACGCTCTGGTTCGTTGCTCAGAGCATTTTAGATGGCCTTTTGATTTCAGTCGATTATTTAACTGGACAACGAAGGAGCGGTCTTGGAAGTCAGAGATAATCGTTGGATCATTTGGTGCTTCACACTTGTCAGTAACATCTGTTCACACGATCTCATACAAACTCAAACTGGAATCTTACAAAGTAATAGTAGTGCAGCGGCCGATGAAGTCCGCTATTACTATTTGACGACAGTGCTGCAACTGACTAATACAGTTTGTGTGTAATGGAATGATGATCTAGAAACGATATAATTCTCTGATGAAGCATGGCTACATTTATCTGGGTACGTGAGATCGCAGAACAGTCGTCCCTGGAATTCTGAAAACCCTCATCAAAGTTTTTAAGAGCTTATGCTTGATGTGAAAACAGGAGAGTGTGCATAGTGCGTGCAATCAGTGCAACCCGAAGTATTGCACCGAATTTTTTCACAGCCAGCTGTACCTTCTGATGGGTATGTCAACAATATACTGTAACTTCTCATATTACCTATCATCAAAAACACCTCGTAATACCATCGTAATCGCAGTGGCGGCGTGTGCCCATGCACTGCACTACACGAAATAAACATTGCGGTAGGTCCCTTAAAACTGATGAATATGTTTCTCCAGTTACGTTCCAAGACCACTCCCAACTCATCTAGTTTATTCTCGGCTGTAGCGAGTATGTCAACCGCTACAGTCTGATCAATGGGGCGGAACCTCATTCGGGTATTGGCTCCTGGTCATCGCCAGACAGCACTTGCGTCGTACGTGAAATGTCCTGTACATCGAAGCACTACGAAACACTGTGACGTGTGACAGATTACGTTTAATCTTTCACTGATGGAACATAGATTGTGTTCTAACGGGTTTTAAAAAATGAATTGGATTCCGAACAGCCGGCCGGTGTGACCGAGCGGTTCTAGGCGCTTCAGTCCGAAACCGCGCGACTGCTACGGCCGCAGGTTCGAATCCTGCCTCGGGCATGGGTGTATGTGATATCCTTAGGTTAGTTAAGTTTAAGTAGTTCTAAGTTCTAGAGGACTGATGACCTCAGATGTTAAGTCCCATAGTGCTCAGAGACATTTGAACCATTTTTTTGATTTCGAACAGGCAATAAAAGACATGATTATTGCACGCGTAAGATGTAAGCATTGACATATATTTACAGTCAAAATGAACACTCACCTTTTGTTATGAGTACAATGTCTTACATGCTCTGACTGTGGGTACGAGCGAATGTACATTTATATACATAGATAGAACCAAGTCTTGTCTGAACTAGACTCTCGTTGGTAATACAACTTGAAGACTGTTTAATAGAAACTCTTTCTCGTGGTACTGTTCAAAGACATTTTCACCATTATATATGGACTTCCAGGTTAACTTGAAGAGTTTTAGTAGTCGTCTGTAACTCCGTTGTCACCGGACTCTTCACGCTGATTGCTGTGCTCTAGGCGGTGACTGGGACGTAGTCTGGTGTAGAACTGACCTCGTGTCGGTGTACCAGTCTGTTTAAAAAAAAAAATGCCGCCGACGGTGGCGTGGAGTACTTCTGTGGGCGTGTCTCGCTACTTCCGTCTCATTGGTGTGGCCAGCGACACTCCGATATTAAGGAGCATCTTTGTAGTCTCGATAACAGGTGCCAGCGCTACACCTACAGACTACATCACAGATTGCTTCTAAGCAAGCAGCATACATAGAATTAAGAAAATTCGAACGTTTCCCTCTGAAAAACGATTATTGCAATTTTCTAAGTATTTCACTTCATAACAGGCTTCGTTCTACTACTGTCAGCCTCTCTGCTACTCTCTCTCTCTCTCTCTCTCTCTCTCTCTCTCTCTCTCTCTCTCTCTCTCTCTCTCTCTACTTCAGCTCCCTTCCTCCCTCCCACCCTCCCTAACCCCCTCACTCACTCACTCAAAACACACACACACACACACACACACGCACACACACACAACAGTCAAGTAAGAGGATCTGCAGTACTCTTATTTGTACACGCACACAGTCCCTACCAGGATCCTCCCTCTCACGTAAGCAGCATTCGCAGTATTCGTTATATGCCGTAAAGACATTTCAAGCGAACTTCCCGTAATCAAAATACTGATTCCTACCAAATAAAACATTCAGTTTGTTTCAGATTTAGCTTATCCTATCTGATAATTTCATTTCACGTTCCTACACGTTGTTCTTCTCAGGTACACTCCTGGAAATTGAAATAAGAACACCGTGTATTCATTGTCCCAGGAAGGGGAAACTTTATTGACACATTCCTGGGGTCAGATACATCACATGATCACACTGACAGAACCACAGGCACATAGACACAGGCAACAGAGCATGCACAATGTCGGCACTAGTACAGTGTATATCCACCTTTCGCAGCAATGCAGGCTGCTATTCTCCCATGGAGACGATCGTAGAGATGCTGGATGTAGTCTTGTGGAACGGCTTGCCATGCCATTTCCACCTGGCGCCTCAGTTGGACCAGCGTTCGTGCTGGACATGCAGACCGCGTGAGACGACGCTTCATCCAGTCCCAAACATGCTCAATGGGGGACAGATCCGGAGATCTTGCTGGCCAGGGTAGTTGACTTACATCTTCTAGAGCACGTTGGGTGGCACGGGATACATGCGGATGTGCATTGTCCTGTTGGAACAGCAAGTTCCCTTGCCGGTCTAGGAATGGTAGAACGATGGGTTCGATGACGGTTTGGATGTACTGTGCACTATTCAGTGTCCCCTCGACGATCACCAGATGTGTACGGCCAGTGTAGGAGATCGCTCCCCACACCATGATGCCGGGTGTTGGCCCTGTGTGCCTTGGTCGTATGCAGTCCTGATTGTGGCGCTCACCTGCACGGCGCCAAACACGCATACGACCATCATTGGCACCAAGGCAGAAGCGACTCTCATCGCTGAAGACGACACGTCTCCATTCGTCCCTCCATTCACGCCTGTCGCGACACCACTGGAGGCGGGCTGCACGATGTTGGGGCGTGAGCGGAAGACGGCCTAACGGTGTGCGGGACCGTAGCCCAGCTTCATGGAGACGGTTGCGAATGGTCCTCGCCGATACCCCAGGAGCAACAGTGTGCCTAATTTGCTGGGAAGTGGCGGTGCGGTCCCCTACGGCACTGCGTAGGATCCTACGGTCTTGGCGTGCATCCGTGCGTCGCTGCGGTCCGGTCCCAGGTCGACGGGCACGTGCACCTACCGCCGACCACTGGCGACAACATCGATGTACTGTGGAGACCTCACGCCCCACGTGTTGAGCAATTCGGCGGTACGTCCATCCGGCCTCCCGCATGCCCACTATACGCCCTCGCTCAAAGTCCGTCAACTGCACATACGGTTCACGTCCACGCTGTCGCGGCATGCTACCAGTGTTAAAGACTGCGATGGAGCTCCGTATGCCACGGCAAACTGGCTGACACTGACGGCGGCGGTGCACAAATGCTGCGCAGCTAGCGCCATTCGACGGCCAACACCGCGGTTCCTGGTGTGTCCGCTGTGCCGTGCGTGTGATCATTGCTTGTACAGCCCTCTCGCAGTGTCCGGAGCAAGTATGGTGGGTCTGACACACCGGTGTCAATGTGTTCTTTTTTCCATTTCCAGGAGTGTATTTGTATGATATGAATGACTTCAAATGTTAATCATTTATCGGAAAGCTCTCCGGTGACCTTCAGTCAAAAGCTTAGGGCATCTTATTATAAGACATTTCAATGGAATTTTTACAAATGTTCTAATATTGCAGCTAATTTATTCACAGAGTCATTCACATACTACATGAACAGTAAGAGCGGTATCACATTTCTGTAGAGCTGAATGGTTGTTGCATATTTTGTATTTGTGGGTGACTCTTCACCTTGTTTGTTCAAAAATGGTTCAAATGGCTCTGAGCACTAACTAACCTAAGGGTATCACACACATCCATGCAGGATGCGAACCTGCAACCTTAGCAGTCGCCCGTTTCCAGACTGAAGCGTCTATAACCGCTCGGCCACCCCGGCCGGCTCACCTTGTTTGTGTTGAGTCCTTACTCTCAAGGATATTGCCTCTAATCATGGATTGTAGGACATCGTGTTTAAAGAGTTTGAATTGTGTTTCTTGTGATTAGCATTTTTAGAGTTCGTCTTGTTTGTCATCGACAATGTAATTTTTTTTTTAGGAACAGTAGCGCAAAAAGACATAAACCATAGAATAGGTAAGTCGGAAGAAGAAAAGAAACTGACTTTGTAAACAACTACCAAGTTCCCCCCCCCCTATCAGGATGTTTGCTGTTTACATGGGAAGTGATTACTACATATTTCGAAAAGAGAAGTGATAAAAAGATTACGAGAAGCTTGGCTTTACACGTTTGATGTCTTTCTCGTGCCTGCGTTTTTCTTCTGCCATTTGCAAGTAAAATAGGAAGCTGTTCTCTACATCTACATCCATACTCCCAAGCCACCTGACGGTGTGTGGCGGAGGGTACCCTGAGTACCTCTATCGGTTCTCCCTTCTATTCCAGTCTCGTATTGTTCGTGGACAGAATGATTGTCGGTATGCTTCTGTGTGGGCTCTAATCTCTCTGATTTTATCCTCGTGGTCTCTTCGCGAGATATACGTAGGAGGGAGCAATCTACTGCTTGACTCTTCGGTGAAGGTATGTTCTCGAAACTTTAACAAAAGCCCGTACCGAGCTACTGAGCGTCTCTCCTGCAGAATCTTCCACTGGAGTTTATCTATCATCTCCGTAACGCTTTCGCAATTACTAAATGATCCTGTAACGAAGCGCGCTGCTCTCCGTTGGATCTTCTCTATCTCTTCTATCAACCCTACCTGGTGCGGATCCCACACTGCTGAGCAGTATTCAAGCATTGGGCGAACAAGCGTACTGTAACCTACTTCCTTTGTTGTCGGATTGCATTTCCTTAGGATTCTTCCAATGAATCTCAGTCTGGCATGTGCTTTACCGACGATCAACTTTATATGATCATACCATTTTAAATCACTCCTAATGCGTACTCCCAGATAATTTATGGAATTAACTGCTTCCAGTTGCTGACATGCTATTTTGTAGCTAAATGATAAGGGATCAATCTTTCTATGTATTCGCAGCACATTACACTTGTCTACATTGAGATTCAATTGCCATTCCCTGCACCATGCGTCAATTCGTTGCAGATCCTCCTGCATTTCAGTACAATTTTCCATTGTTGCAACCTCTGCAACCCCTGCTGCACACCTGAAATCACTCTTACTTCGGAAGACTTCTCTCCATTGAGAATGACATGCTGCGTTCTGTTATCTAGGAACTCCTCAATCCAATCACACAATTGATCTGATAGTCCGTATGCTCTTACTTTGTTCATTAAACGACTGTGGGGAACTGTGTCAAACGCCTTCCGGAAGTCAAGAAACACGGCATCTACCTGTGAACCCGTGTCTAAGGCCCTCTGAGTCTCGTGGACGAATAGCGCGAGCTGGGTTTTACACGATCGTCTTTTGCGAAACCCATGCTGATTCCTACGGAGTAGATTTCTAGTCTCCATAAAAGTCATTATACTCGAACATAATACGTGTTCCAAAATTTTACAACTGATCGACGTTAGAGATATAGGTCTATAGTTCTGCACATCTGTTCGACGTCCCTTCTTGAAAACGGGGATGACCTGTGCTCTTTTCCAATCCTTTGGAACGCTACGCTCTTCTAGAGACCTACGGTACACCGCTGCAAGGAGGGGGCAAGTTCCTTTGCGTACTCTTAACCGCTTTATAATCGCTGATTCCCTGTTCTGCGTTAACTGTTCCAAATAGTTCGGGTCTGTTTGTCACCAGAAGGTCTAATATGTTATCGCCACTAGTCGGTTCTCTGTTTAACTGCTCGAGGTAGTTTTCAGATGAAGCACATAAAAAAATTTCACTGGATTCTTTGTCCCTGCCACCCGTTATGAACGTCTCCCAGTCTGTATCCGCCAAATTAAAATCGCTACCCAGAACTATAACATGGTGGGGAAATCTGCTCGAAATATTTTCCAAATTATCCTTCAGGTGCTCAGCCACAACTGCTGCTGAGCCAGGGGGCCTGCTTGAACAGTGAACTTCACCCAAATTATTTCACATTTCGGATCTCCGTCAATTTCCTTCGATACTATTGCACTTCTTACCGCTATAAACACGCCTGCCCCTTCACTGTCCAGCCTCTCTCTGCGGTATACATTCCAATCTGATTTCATGATTTCTTTACTGTTTACGTCTGGTTTCAGCCAACTTTCTGTCCCAAGTTCTGTATGGGCGTTGTGACCGTTTATTAATGAGAGCAGTTCTTGGATCTTTTTTATAGACGCTCCTGCAGTTTACTATTAGCACATCAATATTGTTATTCCCTGTTGCATTTTGCCTACTCTTACCTTGCCCCGTCTCAGGAGGCGTCTTGTCGGGCCTAGGGAGGGAATTGTCTAACCTAAAAAACACACATGTGCACTCCACAGGTACTCCGCTACCCTTGTAGCCGCTTCCTGCGTGTAGTGCAGGCCTGACCTATTCAGGGGGACCCTACATTTCTCCACCCGATAGCGGAGGTCGAGATATTTGCACCCCAGATCTCCGCAGAATCGTCTGAGCCTCTGGTTTAAACCTTCCACTCGGCTCCAAACCTGAGGACCGCGATCGGTTCTGTGAACGATACTACAAATGGTTAGTTCTGATTCCACGTCGCGAGCGAGGCTTTCCGCCTTCACCAATTCCGCCAACCGCCTGTAAGAACTGAGGATGACCTCTGAACCCAGACGGCAGGAGTCATTGGTGCCGACATGAGCAACAATTTGCAGTCGGGTGCACCCAGTGTTCTCTATCGCCGCCGGCAGGGCCTCCTCCACATCTCGAATGAGACCCCCCGGCAAGCAGTAAGATTGAACACTGGCCTTCTTCCCCGACCTTTCCGCTATTTCCCTAAGGGGCTCCATCACCCGCCTAACGTTGGAGCTCCCAATAACTAATAAACCCCTCCCGCCGTGTGCCTGCTCGGACCTTGCTGAAGCAGCGGCCACATGTCCACGCACAGACAGAGCGGGCGGTGTCCCACGGCCAGGCTCCACATTGAGCCTCCGCCTCGTGCGCCGCGAACGCCGCTGAACCCGCCACTCCCCCTGGGGAGAGGGTGGCCCAACCGCGCCCGGTACCCGCGAAGATGTCTCGACAGCGGGGACAGTGGATGAAGCATGTAACACCTGGGGTGTACCATTCCACCTCTCATTTCCCTGTGCTTGTGAAGTTTTGTGTATTTCCTTATTGATAACACAAAGTCTCGTCACCATTGTGATTTTTTTTTCCAAAAAGAATTGTTCGCGTTTTCCATTTCAATCAAGATGTGGTAGGCGTCCACGCATCGTTGCTTCTGTTCAAATAACTTACGGGAATGCAGCCAGGTGATCTCGTCGGCAACCGCTGATGTTGGGACAGGTGCACACCGCCAATTCCAAGACAAAACTGCAGGAAGTAGGCGCTGTGCAAGTGAATTTAAAACCTCGGTTTGCAGAGTAGATAGCGAGCGCGCGCACACACGCACACGCACTAGATCGCACGCGGACTGTGAACGTTAGCGCCACCACACAGCCAAAGATTACAAGTGTCAGAATTGATCTGTAGTGAATATCAGTAACCAACAATTGAGGAAGCAGTAACTCTGTCCCTCTGTTTTTGACAAGGGAGTGAGCACGATTCCTCACAGAATTTAAGAAAAACCTCTGAAAATAAATTCGCAAATAGCCCTGTAAATTCAGACAGAGGCTTCCATAATAACACTAACCCAATAGCTGGAGATGCATGCAAGAATCTCCTTGTAATATTCTAAAGGAATATCGCCGCCAAAATAATGCTCAGCAAAAGTAGATTTGCTCGGCTGTTGTCAGCTTGCATGACGCTTCTGGTCGTCCATGTTCCCGATAGTCTGACCACAAACGAGGTGCCACAACTGCTAGGAACATGTTAGACACACGCCTTACGCAGATCAAGAACGTCCTTAATAGAAGTTAAAAGGGCTCTAAAATTTAATTAGTGGTCTAAAAACACGTTTCACGTCATATTTTCGTAAAATACGATGACTCTTGTTGAGATTGCTCCCTGCGTAAACTCAAAAGACTGTTGACATTGACGCCAACTCGGTGTTAGTATGACCCACGCGATGCACCGTTATTGTCAAAAGCGCAATGCACGTTTGAACTGCCTTTCAGTATAACCCTTCTGACTAAAGGTCACCTCAAGATCAGCCGTCTCAGCTGACACTGTCAACGTTTGCGATGACGTGGTCCCTGCAAACCAGAGTATTTTCTCCTTTAATCAATTAAATTCAATATCTCTTCTGTTACCCAAGGATTTCTATTAGCCCTCATCGTTTTACCTACTTGATCCTCAGCTGCCTTCACTATTTCATCTCTCAAAGCTACCCATTCTTGTTCTACTGTATTTATTTCCCCCATTCTTGTCAATCGTTCTCTAATATAAAGATACATTAGTAAACCGCTATACTATATCCTACTATCATTTGCAGATTACCTAGCTAATGATTACTAGCACCAAAATATTGGATTTTGAATGTTTAGCGTAATTCAAAAATTCAAATGCTACAGTATTTATTTATTAACCGGTAATATCTTACGTTAACATTTTCCTCAATAAGGCAAGTAAAACAGTTAGAAACTATGTGTTTCTCTTGAGGCAGCGTAACTGACGTGGCCCAAATTCCGAAGTATATTCAGCCAGTATTTGAGAATGAGAGCACTTAGGAACTTCCCACAAAACTTACACATATTATGAAACCGTTACGAAAATTTTTATCGCTGACACACCCCACAGAATTATGAAAGGAAAAAAGTTTATCGGTTCCTACGTTTTTGTTGTTCATAGTCAAACTTTAGGCACAACACTTTATTCCTGCTTTATTGTCGACTTTCTTCGCAACACAGTTTGCAGACAGTATCCACATATACACTACATCCACCTGCAAAATTATATCACTATACTACACATAGTTCAGGAGATATGACGTCAAAAAACTGAGAAGCGTGAAAAAGTCGCTTTCGTTTAAAACGGAGCGAAAATTATCCATACTCTGCACATGAAACGTTTCATAATGAGTGCACTAAGCTAATTTGGACAAAAACCATACTTTGTAAACTTAGCTGCATACTTTTCTCGGTCCTGTGCTTAAAGTCCAATATTTAACACCTTAACTCATTTGTAAAGAAATCAAACGTTATAGCTCTCTTATATATGAGATTCGAGTCCTTTAAGAATCGGGGATTTACTAATTTATGGTAAAATACTACTACTACTACTACTACTACTACTACTACTTCTGCTGCTAGTACTAGTCGTCCTGCTTCTCTCTACTGGGTAAAACGTATACAGATGTTTGTGTAATACAACAGAAATCTACAAAATGCAATTCATAGCTGCGAGAGGATATTGGATGTTTTACTTCACGCATTCGTACAGTGGGAACAACATTCCGTTATAATTAGAGTCCTCATGATAATTTTCTCTGTTTAATGTGTCATATGATCACTCTTCGTGTTCTTTCTTATTGTAGATGGATGTTTCTCGCAAACCACTTTGAAGTGTGAAGCCTCTGTAAAATTTACGTCTTTTTTAGAAACAGACAGTACTGCCAACCCCGGCCCTGCTCCACAGAGGAACAGAGGTCCGGCCCCACAGACTCAGGGAGGTCCAGTACATCCACCTCAGCCTACAAACGCTGAACCTGGTGAGTATTAAGTGTACTACAGACAAGTAACATACATCAAGACTTTGACGGTGAAGTGGCAAATCTGTAGGAGATCACTGTACGCTTGGATGTTTGTGATTTCACACCGGGACAGTGTGACTTCAGTAGTTAACAATATACGGTAAATCCAAATATTAGTAAATTGTAGAATTTCATAACGTTCAGGCTTACGCATTCGTCAACTATAACAATTACTCGACAGTATTTGCTCTCGGCTCATGTTTTGTTGAGCGCTTACTGCGTATTATTATAATACATGTCGGATATTATTTTGTCGTTTTCAGTCTGGTTGCTAGGAAAAATCTGATAATACAGCTAATATGTTCACCGAGTCATTCACACACTACGTGAGCAGTAACGCGATATCACATTTCTGTAGAGCAAAGAGGTAGTGAGTGATTTTGCGCCTAGTTTGTGCTGCATTCTTACTGTCATGAAAAAAGCCTCTGATCGTGCCTCATGGGACATCGTCTTTAAATAGTTTGAATTGTGTTTCGTATGATCACTAGTTTCAGAATGCAAGTTGTTGGTCTTCGAGAACGTCATTTTTTTTTCAGATACACAAATACGAGAGGACTTAAACTATAGAATAGGAAGGTTGGAAGAAAATAAGGCAGCCATCTTTGTAAATAACGACTAAGATTTCCCTACAAACTAGAAATTTTCTCGTTATATAGGAAATGATTACAATATAATTAAAAATGCAAGTGAAGTAAAGATATAGCCGGCCGATGCGGCCGTGCGGTTCTGGGCGCTTCAGTCTGGAACTTCGAGACCGCTACGGTCGCAGGTTCGAATCCTGCCTCGGGCATGGATGTGTGTGATGTACTTAGGTTAGTTAGGTTTAACTAGTTCTAAGTTCTAGGGGACTAATGACCTCAGAAGTTGAGTCCCATAGTGCTCAGAGCCATTTTTGAAGTAAAGATAACGGGAAACTTCCCTTTAGACGCCGGATATCTTTACCGTGCCTGCGTTTTCCCTCAACCATGTGCGAATAAAATGAGAAATTGTTTCTGATAACTACGTATATACCACCTCTCACCACGCTGTGGCCTGTGAAATGGAGAAAAAACTGAGGATGTTTTCCATTATAGAATATCTATCTGCATTGAAATGAGTCACACATAGACAACATTCTTAGCAGAGTTGAGTGTTCATAAATTGTCATGTCAAGGTTTCGCTTCGATTCCCATTAACAGAATACATTGACAGTAGGCCAGTTCATGGTCGACCGCAAGAAACCATTTAACATCATCAGTATCTGGTTTTAGTGGCACGACGAAATCCAATGTTCCACCCATGTTATACCAGAAGTGCTGGTAAAGAGCTCTTTCCAACGTCACAGAAAAATTAACTCAGTGACATTTTCTTAGAAGTCGGTTACTTAATCCCGCAGGAGGACATGTTAAAAATATCTTGCTTTCGTCAGACTATTTGACACATTATCCACAGCAACTTGGCCAAACCACATCTCGATATATTCTCCGTTCTGATATATTTAGGATGACCAGTCTTACCTGATTCACGTTTTATAGAGAAAAGCAATATCGAAAGGTAGTTCATGAATTGACAGAATTGTCTACCAAAGTACATCTTAGGTGTTACCAGCAGTCATTTACACTCCTTGTATATCTTCTCTGTTAAAGTAACCTCATATAAGTTATGTTGTGTCTAGGAATCGTGCGTACTCGGTTCGCTAGACAAACTGACAAACAACTCGTATTGGTGCCAATGGCTCTGAGCACTATGGGACTCAACTGCTATGGTCATCAGTCCTCTAGAACTTAGAACTACTTAAACCTAACTAACCTAAGGACATCACACATATCCATGCCCGAGGCAGGATTCGAACCTGCGACCGTAGCAGTCGCACAGTTCCGGACTGCGCGCGTAGAACCGAGAGACCACCGAGGCCGGCAAACAACTCGTATTATTACAACAAGACAAGTACAAATACTTAAGTTTGATCTGAGAATTGTTGTAGTCCTTTATACATGATTATTCACAAGTGTAATTACACAGATTTGTCGCAAACAAATGTTGACATACAAAATAATCAGTCTTCTGAAGAATAGACAAACACAGGTAACACTTCTGGTCCTACCGACCGCTACTAACAAAAGCCTGTCAATTGAACTGCAGTGATTGCTGATCTGTAACTGTGCTACGTAGAGATTGCTAATGAAAAGGGTATGATGCTTCGACTAACCAAGTGGCTAACGTTGAAGCTGCTATCGAAGTGGCCACCACCAGTCGGGCGCGGCGCTTATGTCGTCTTCACCTAGAAGCCGCTGGTGTCGCGTTGTCGTCCTGGAGGGAGGTCGGTCAGTGTGCGATTGGCTGACCTCTTCTCACAACCTACTCGTCTCTGTCGTTGCCACCTGGCTTGCCGATGCAGACTTTACGCCATAACATTCCTCCCCTCCAAAGCGACGGACTGTCGTCGTATATGAAGCATGACAACGAGGGGCTAGGGAAGGGGGTGGCGGGGGCTGGGGAGCGTGGTCGCTCTTCGCCCTGATGGATCGGCAGCTGTGGCTGCAGCTGACGTCAGACTTCCAGTCGTACCTCACCATCCGGCCTTCACTGTGGTAGAAACTTCCCCCCACAAAACGCCCAGTAGGATACGTGCCCACCTCCTGAGGCCCATTCCAAGATGTAGTAGGCGTCGGTAGGACGAGAGGAGGCAGAGGTCACGAGGGCTCAGTCTGGGTGGAGTCGGCCCGCCGTGTCGTGATTACACCCTCTGGCGGCTGCTGTGGCCCCACTGTCCTCGGGATCATTGAATTTAGGGGGAAGAGGTACAGAAGGATCACCGTGCATATGACAGTGACGAATTTGATTGTGATGTCGGCGCTGCAATTCGTCTGGGCCTGAAATGAGATACATGCATGCGCCAAGTCGACTAAGGAACTCATCCACCGTCTACTGCTGCTGCTAAAAAAACCCGAAAAACGCAATATCATGCGGCGCGAAGCGATGCTTGCAGCCTTCCTTCTGCGCCGGATGTTGAGGAGGGTAGGGCAGGTGGAGTAGTGTCCGATTGCGACAGCAATTCCGCCGGCGATGGTCCATCTCGTGGATACGAACGATAGGAGGCGAGAAACAATTGCAATGCTGGATCCCTGGTGTATGCGGTGCGAAGTTTGGCCATCTGCTGCTTGAAGATTCTAACAAAACGTTCCGCTTCGCCGTTTGACTGTGGAGTGAACGGCGCACTAGTTGGATGCTGTATGCCATTGTGTTCACAGAATGTTTCAAATTCATTTCACGTCCTTTCACGTAAACTGAAGGCCGTTCTCCGACAATATGAAGTCAGGCAATCCTTCGAGGCAAAAGATAGGGAACAACGCCTGAACAGTGAACGTGAGGTTGTCGAGTTCATTTGCACAGCAAAAGGAAACTTGCTATAATAGTTTACCACAATCAACCAACAAATGTTCCAAAAGGGACCCGCAAAGTCTCTGTGCACACCTTGCCTTGATGATTGCGACTTAGGCCAAGCAGAGCATGCCGCGCGAGATTAGCCGAGCGGTCTATGGCGCTGCAGTCATGGACTGTGCGGCTCGTCCCGCCGGGGGTTCGAGTCCTCCCTCGAGCATTGGTGTGTGTGTTTGTCCTTAGTACAATTTAGGTTAAGTAGTGTGTAATCTTAGGGACTGGTGACCTTAGCAGTTCAGTCCCATAAGAGTTCACACACATTTGAAAATTTTTAAAGCAGAACATGTTTGTGGCGGAGCTGACTGATTGTGCGCACGTGCATGACACTGAGACGTCGTCTGTTATATTTGGGTGTCAATACCCTGCCAAGTACAGTGTCGACGGGCTAACTACTTCGTACGAACAATCCGTCAGTGTCCTTGATGAAGTAACTGCAACACTTCTTTTTGCAAAACTTTGGGGATCAACACACGTGACTGTCCACTGTCATTATGAACAAGAATCCCACATTGCCACATAGCGAGGCTATGCCGAAGTGCGAAGATTTGGCGCACTACAGAGTTCTTTATACTATGAAATGAGCGAGGCAAAGATGTGCGAATGTAGTTGAGAAAAATATTCAAATCTGAATCAGTTTCCGTGGCCTGTACAATTTTCGTATAGTTCGGGGGAAGAAGCGTCAAAGTCTGTACCAGGGCCAGTCGAAAGACGTGAAAGTGCGTCCGCATTACCATATTGAACTGTCGGACGATACACAATCTCGTACTGGTACTGAGACAACAACAAAGCCCATCTTTGCAATTTTTGTCAGTTCATACTCGAACCGGCATCATCAGATGAAACAAGGACTGATATGGCTTGTGATCCGTTACTAAGTAGAATAGTAGTGGAATTTGGTGACACCATACACAGTAGCCAATGAGTCTCTCTCTCTGTAAATAGTTTACACTGAGGTTTGGACAACACTTTTGATTCGAAAGCAGTAGGCCTGTTTTTGTCACCAAATATGTGCGAAAGAACGGCACCGATTCCGTAAGAGGAAGCGTCAACTTGAAACGCAGCTGTTTTGTCAGGATCAGCGTGAACTAAGCATCGATCACTGAGCCAAGCATCTTCAAGTTTTTGAAAAGTTTCTTGGCACTCATCTGTCAAAACAAAGGGGACGTTCTTCTGACACAAGCGATGCAATGTAGCTGCGATTTGTGCAGCATTCGGTATTAACCGAATATAATAGTTAATTTTCCCTAAAATGACTGCAATTCTGTGAAATTGCGTGGAACTGGTAGATCACGTATGGCTAACAAACGTGAATGAAGGGGATGTACACCTTGACTGTTTGACATGACCAAGACACGTTCATAAAAGTGACACTTGTCCAGTCTACACTTTATTCCTGCATCAGATAACGCACGAACCAAAGCACGAAAATTTGCAATGTGTTCTGCTACAGGCAGTATCGTCCAATCAAAAGGCAAACTCAAATATTTCAAAAGCCCAAATGAGTGTTCACAACACAAACGGTTTGAGATTCTTCATCTAGTAGTATTTGAAGATATTCGTCACGCAAATCAGTTTTTGAAAAGTAGCGACCAGCGCCTAATCCGGCCATGAGATCCTCTGGGCGTGGCAATTGATACGTATCAATCACAGTTTGTGGGTTGACTGTAGGCTTAAAGTCAACACAGAGGCGAATGCGACATGAAGGTTTGGGGAGAAAAACCAGTGGACTTACCCATTAACTAGCTTGTATGGGCGCAATAGCTCCGGTATCTTGCAATTCTTTAACTTCAGCAGGTACTTAGTCCCGTAATGCAATGGGAACTGTCCTGGCCTGGCAGAATTTCGACTGGGCATTGTCTCTCATAGTAATATGTGCAACAAAATTGTTAGCCTTGCCTAAACCTTCAGAAAAGAGTTCAGGGAATTCTTGCAGGAAGCTAGTTACACTACCTTTGGCATTGAATGAGGTCATAGACAACGCATTGACCTGAATTTGAAAGCCAAACAAATCAAACTAATCAAGGTCAAATATGTTCTCATAATCGCTTGACTGCAGCACAGTGAAACTCACAGTTCGCGTATGCGAGCGCTACTGGCAGGCAAAGTACATTTTTGGAGAAAGAGAATGTCTTGTCCATTGTAAGCCATTTGGTGTGTGCTAGTTTTAGACAGGCATGAGGAGCCTAACGGTTCGTTTGTGTTTCGATTCAGTAATGTAACAGAGGCACCAGTGTCCAACTGAAATTTCAAACATTTTCCACTAATATGCAAATGAATAAAACGTTTGTTGAACTGGTGTATCACTGACGAAATTATTTGCATGCTAGTTTTGCGAATGCCTGCAGCAGGCTTTCAATACATTGCATTTATGACATGGGCATTCTGACCAGATTTTTGTGAGTGGGCACAATTCTCATGTTTTTTTCCATTGCAAAGATACGGACTGTACGTGACATTTCTTGCCACAAACGTAACACTGTGCTTGTCTGGACGAGCAGTCTTGGCATTTTTGCTTTGAAAGACACTGAGGGCATGACTTAACTCTATTCAATAATGTAGAGAACAGTTTACACAGCTTGGCACACACATGCTGTTGCTGCCTACTGGACTGGTTGTGAGCAAAGGACTACTCAAGCCAACAAATTGGTGTCTGCTCAGATTTATCGGCCGCTACGGCACCTGAATCGTACTGATTTGGAATTTGCACTAAGTGATGAAATGAAGATCTGACTGTTTCAAAATCTTTTCTCGAAGTTTGACGTAAGTTACATTGTACACACTCACATCACGCAACATAACATCTGAATACAGAGCACTACAAGCACGATAACTTTGTTCTGATATTTTGTTGCAAAGAAAGAATTGGTACCTAGCTGCCCCCACATTCAATTGTTGGTCATAATGCACACATCAAAAAAAGTTTTGCATCACCTCGGTTCCGAGAGTTCCCGAACCTGTACAGAAAACTGGACTAGAGATCAACATAAACATCATTTCCGCCCTTTTTATTGCTCATGAAAACCACACATTGCACGCTGTACCACCATACAGCGAGACCTTTAGAGGTGGTGGTCCAGATTGCTATACACACCGGTTTCTCTAATACCCAGTAGCACGTCCTCTTGCATTGATGCATGCCTGTATTCGTCGTGGCATGCTATCCACAAGATCATAAAGGCACTGTTGATCCAGATTGTCCCACTCCTCAATGGCGATTCGGCGTAGATCCCTCAGAGTGGTTGGTGGGTCACGTCATCCATAAACAGCCCTTTTCAATCTATCCCAGGCATGTTCGATAGGGTTCATTTCTGGAGAACTTGCTGACCATTCTAGTCGAGCGATGTCGTTACCTGAAGAAAGTCATACACAAGATGTGCACAATGAGGGCGCGAATTGCCGTCCATGAAGACGAATGCCTCGCCAGTATGCTGCTGATATGGTTGCACTATCGGTCAGAGGAGGGCATTCACGTATTGTACAGCCATTACAAGCGAGGTATGTCATCGACAGTTCCTGTCTCTCTGTATCTCCTCCATCTATGAACAGCATCGCTTTGGTTCACTCCGAGACACTTGGACACTTCCCTTATTGAGAGTCATTCCTGGCACAAAGTAACAATGCGAACGCGATCAAATCGTGGTATTGACCGTCCAGGCATGGCTGAACTACAAATGACACATGCCGTGTACCTCCTTCCTGGTGGAATGACTGGAAGTGATCGGATGTTGGACCCCCTCCGCCTAATAGGCGCTGCTCATGCATAGTTATTTATATTTTGGGTCAGTTTAGTGACATCTCAGAACAGTCAAAGGGACTGTGTCTGTGATACAATGTCAACAGTCAACGTCTATCTTCTAGAGTTCTGGGAACCAGGTGATGCAAAACTTTTTTCATGTGTGTGGTTAGTGAAAGAATCTACAACCTGAAACTTCCTAGCAGGTTAAAACTGGGTCCCGGACCAAGACTCGAACTCAGGACCTTTGCCTTTCACAGGCAAGTGCTCTACCAACTGAGCTACCCAAGCATGACTTACGCCCCGTCCTCAGAGCTGTACTTCTGACAGTACCCCGTCTCCTACCTTCCATAATCTACAGAAGCTCTCCTGCTGACCCTGCAGAACTAGCACTCCTGAAAGAAAGCGCACACTCCGCTGCAAAGTGGGAATCTCATTCTGGAAACATCCCACAGGCTGTGGCTAAGCCATGTCCCTGCAATATCCTTTCTTTCAGGAGTGCTAGTTCTTCAGGGTCAGCAGGAGAGCTTCTGTAAAGTTTGGAAGGCAGTAAAGCTGTGAGGACGGGGCATCAGTCGTGCTTGGCTAGCTCAGTTGGTAGAGCATTTGCCCGCGAAAGGCAAAGGACCCGAGTTCGAGTCTCGGTCCCGCACACTGTTTTAATCCGCCAGGAAGTTTTATATCAGCGCACGCTCCGCTGCAGAACTAAAATATCATTCTGGAACCTACAACCTGATCATAGGAAAGTCCACTCAGAGTGGTGTTACGGGAATTTTTCTGAATGAGGCGAAAGACTGTACTTCCTAACGTTGATGAAAGGTAACGTAGTTTCACAGTACCTGATATTTCATTAGCAATTATGTGGGATTCATACTGTTACAACCACTCGAGGCATTCCTCTACTTTTTCGTTAAACTGATGAAAAGGTGGTACGTCACTTAGAGCTACAGTTGTTGCATGTTGGTCCAGTGGTCACATTGCGTTTGTTACTTAGTTGGCCAGTAACTGCTGTGCTGTGTTTTTTAGAAGGGTTGTTATCTGTTGTGTTGAAACTGGAACATCTGTGTTAGCTGCGATGCTTCTATTTCTTGCAGCTGTAGTGCCTAAGCAGGGAGTGGGATAATTGGGTTGCTCATTCTGGAATAGTCAAATGCAGTAAACAGACAATGCAAGCAATAAAAAAAAGCACACAAGCAAAGAAAATTTCGGCAACGACTACCTGAAAACACTGAATAAAAAAAAAACACTGTAAGAGACACTGTTAAAGTACGTTAGCACATTCCTGCAAGAGAAGGACACGGTAGGTATATGGCAACAGCAAATCACAAAAAAAACCATGACAAAACAAGACAGAGACAGCCTGTGGCATTTGGTGGCTCTGGGTTCTAAGCGTTGACAGGTTGTCACTGTGTTATTGCTCCTATATCGTCAGCACCATGTAACTCGTACATCTCTCCACCATGTTGTTGTGTCAAGGAATCCTGCATACTCTGTCCGCTAGACTCTGAGTTTCATTATAACAAGAAAACTACAAATACTTAACTTTAATCTGAGTATTCTTGCAGTCCTTCATACATAATCATCCACAACTGCAATTACACAGATGTGTCGCAAACAAAGAGCGACATACAAAATAATCAGTCTTCTTAAGATCAGACAAACACAAGTAACAATTTTCATCTTAGCGACCGCTATTACCTAAAGTCTGTCAACTGAATCGCAGTGACTGTTGATCTGTAACTGCGCTACGTAGAGACTGCTAATGAAAAGCCTACGATGCTTTGGGTAACGAAGTGGCTAACATTGACGCTGCTATAGAAGTGGCCGCCACCACTCGTGCGCGGCGGTTATGTCGTCTTCACCTAGGGGCCACTGCTGTCACTTTGTCGTCCTGGAGGGAGGTCGTTAGCATATGATTGGCTGATCCCTTCTCACAGCCTTCTCTTCTCTGTCGTTCCCGACTGGCGTGCCGACGCTGGCTTTATGACATAACAAAGTATAATTCACATTAGTATTCATTGGCTTGTAAATTACATATAGAACGAGACAAAGTCTTCGTTGACCGCTTTTTCCTTCCATAAATATTCTCTTTATCATCCCTCTTTGCAGTTACATGCTACCTAAATGGTAACACATTTGTGTGTACTCATCTAATTTTGGAACAGCTTCATAAACAATGTGGACTTCAAATTAGAAATGGAAATAAAGAGTGTTGATGATCCATAATAACATTTGTTTTATAGTTTGCTGTGAAAAGCTTTTTTCTGCTTTCTATTCAATCCTCACAAAACTTGAGACTAGACAGGTAGGTCACATATCATCATCGAGAGTTCATAGCTGTACAACGATTGGTTTTCCAGAGATGTAACATTTTAATACTATATACATTATATATACTACGACAAGTAACAAATGTCAAGCCTTGAGCAGGGCAGGACAAAGAAATGGAAGATCTGTAGAAGATGACTGTATGCCTGGGTGTATTTTTTTCATACACAAGTAGAATGGCTTCAGTTATTAACTATTTATTGTAAAGCCAAATATTAACACATATTCGCATTTCATGACGTTCAATCCTACGCGTTCGTCAACATCTGCAGTTACCTGACAGTATTTTCTCTTAGCTGATGTTTTCTTAAGAGCTTACTGCATGTTTTTATAATACATACAGCAAAACACTTCTCAGTTTTCAATCGAGATACTAGGAAATTTCTGGTATTGTAGCAAATATGTTTACCGAGTTATTCATATAATACATGAAAGTAATAACGCTATCGCATCTCCGTAGAGCACAGTGGTAGATTCGTTCATATTTGGGTGATTCTCAACCTAGTTGGTATTTATGTTCTGGTGTCAGGTTCTACAATATTTATTAACCGTGGAAGATTGTATTTTCCCATCGACATGAGTTTGAATTATCGTTGTGATACGACATAAAATACCGAATGTGATAGCGACTGCTGCCTTTCTTTTTTCTGTGAGTCTTTTGGGTTAGTATCTGCATTATCCTACGCATCATTCTATAGATCTTTCGGTAAGGCCATCTTTCGATGAAAGTCAGTCGAATAGTTTTCGAGCCGGCCGGTGTGGCCGAGCGGTTCTAGGCGCTTTTGTCTGGAACCGAGCGACCGATCCTGCCTCGGGCATGGATGTGTGTGATGTCCTTAGGTTAGTTAGGTTTAAGTAGTTCTAAGTTCTAGGGGACTGATGACCACAGATGTTAAGTCCCATAGTGCTCAGAGCCATTTGAACCATTTGAACTTAGCATTAATTGAATGCCAATACAGGTAACAGAGACCAGTCAGTTTACGCCGTCAACGCATTGATCCTTCATGTTCATTTCTGCACATGGTCATTCAGTGGTAGTTTCGTATTGATAGCACCAAGTCTCGTCAACGTGGTAATTTTTTCAGAAAATAATTGTCCACGTTTTGCATTTTAATCAAGTCACGACAGCCTACGTCGCGTCGTAGTTTTTGTTCAGATAACCTGAAGGAATGCACTCGTGTGATGCCGTCGGCAACCGCCAATATCTGGACAGATGTACTGCGTCGTATCGAACGCAAAAGTGGAGCAAGCGAGTACTGTGCAAAGGAATTATAATTTATGATAGCGAAAATTAATAGCCAAGGGCTGAGGTAGCATAAACTCTGTCCCCTCTGTTTTTTGAAACTGGAGAGAGCTGGATTCCAAGCAGAATATAAGCTAAAACCTCTGTCTCATTTGCAAGGTTACTTGCTAATTTAATGTCAACTGCTTCCGTAATTACACTAGCCTATCTGCTGGAATTGCGTGCTGAAACTCCGTGTTGTCATTACACCGGTCGCCCACGGTCCTGATAGTCTGATCAATATAGAATGCGTCACACCTGCAATGAATATGATAAGACACCCGCCTTACGCAAACCAAGCTGGTGCACAGCGGAACCTGAAACGACTCTAAACATAGATGGTGGTCAAAAAAACCATTTAGCATCACATTTCCGCCAAATACGATCAATCCTATTAGAAATTCTCCATGCGTAAGGCAGAAACGCCGTTGACTTTGGTGACAACTCTGTTTTAGTACCACTCAGTCAATTCAAGGGTATCGACGATACCGCAATGCACGTCTGGTAAGTCTTTCACTATAACCATTCTGACGAAAAGTGACTCCATGATGGGCTAACTCAGCTGTTACTGTCAAGACCTCAAACGAAGCGAGCCCTTTGAGAAAAAGGTACGAAGTACCCTTTCACGCTGGGCCGAATGGCATCAGTTATCGGCCTGTAGGTAGAAGTGAGTGGTATTATTGTTCCTATAAACGCAGTCTTCCAAAGTACCATCAGCCTGTCTTCTCAGCAATACATCGAGTAAGGAAGAGCAGCCATCCTTTTTCATTTCCACCTTGAAACGACGTTGAAAACCTGTAAACGCCACCATCGTGAAACGAATATTCGGGTGGATTATATGTATGTCCTGGTCTGCCGCTCGAGGTAATCTCGCGTAGTATTGATAACAAAGAAGAATTCCATTCTGTTCATTCCGAACTTCTTCTAATTTGTATTAAATTCTTTGTCTGCAAGAGTGTTCTCTTGTTTCGACTGAACCGTGTCACGAGCTCTACACTTGGGGAAATTTTCATCACATTACACAAAAAAGTTTTTTAGTTATCGTTATCAATGTGATGTTCAGCCTTATCCATTATGGATATTGCAGAACACGTGACTAAATATTAACTGAATGTGAATACAGGTAACAGAGAGCAGACACTTTTAAAACATTTATTTCCATAAACCAGTTTTAGTCTTTTCAGGCTCATCTTCTGATGGAACGTGCAGAAATTATATATTTATTTTCGTCACTTGTGCTGGGTACTTACTTGTGGCAACATTGGCGGTATTTTAGTCAAAATCCACCTGCCAGCTTAATTTTAAACTCGTATTAGCCACAGAAATAATAACTTTTCACTCTTAAACACTAACGGCCACCTTAAACTCACCAGCATTCAGCTGGTTCAAGACAGCAATGAGAACAAATCTTTCTTAATATCTATCATTTTCACGAGTGAGGCAACTTCTCATGTCATCAGACTGTTAAATTGGAATCCTACAAATAAGGTGTCTGAATTTAGTGAGGGTTCACCCCCTTAGCTACACAAACGTCACAAAAACATTTTTATTAAATGGATGTGTGTGATGTCCTTAGGTTAGTTAAGTTTAAGTAGTTCTAAGTTCTAGGCGACTGATGACCTCAGCAGTTAAGTCCCATAATGCTCAGAGCCATTTGAACCATCTCATAGTGTTCAGATCC
Organism: Schistocerca gregaria; assembly: GCF_023897955.1. Taxonomy (NCBI): domain Eukaryota; kingdom Metazoa; phylum Arthropoda; class Insecta; order Orthoptera; family Acrididae; genus Schistocerca; species Schistocerca gregaria. The sequence goes on from NC_064931.1 coordinate 472,720,148, forward strand.
ATTTTTTTTAAGGATAATAGCTGGAATCAATGCATTCATAATCTGATAAACTCAATAAAAACATAACGTTGGTTACTAAACTTCCCAGTCCCAAATGCAGGCTGCCTAGCAAACGGCTTCCAGTAGTTCTCGTAATAATTGACCGAATATGAATTCCAGTGCTTTCACTATATGCTCAGCTTATCGTATAATTTTAACACAATAAGGCATGTAACACAATTAGAAACTGTGTATTTTTCATGCCGCAGGATAACTGACGGCGAAGAAATACCCGGAGTATATATTCAGTATCTGAGAATGAGAGCACTTAGCGATGTACAACAAAAAGCATTGCTTCTAAATTTCCCTACATTTTTCCTCGCTTCCATGCTTAAGTCCAGTACTGAAGAGATTAACTCATTTGCAAAGTAATCAAACGTAACATCCTGTTTTATACATGTGAGTTTGAGTCTTTAAAGATTAGTAGTTTTACTGCTTTACAATAAATTATTGCTACTACTACTACTACTACTACTACTATTATTATTACTTGCCCTCCTACTCATCTCTCCTAGGTAAAACATAGTCATTTGTGTGTGTAATAGAAGCTGCTGCAATACACCTTGCCACAATTCTGAGAGAATATTTGATATACGATGTGCATTCAAGTTCTAAGGCCTCCGATTTTTTTTCTAATTAACTACTCACCCGAAATCGATGAAACTGGCGTTACTTCTCAACGTAATCGCCCTGCAGACATACACATTTTTCACAATGCTGACGCCATGATCCCATGGCAGCGGCGAAGGCTTCTTTAGTAGTCTGTTTTGACCACTGGAAAGTCGCTGAGGCAATAGCAGGACGGCTGGTGAATGTGCGGCCACGGAGTGTGTCTTTCATTGTTGGAAAAAGCTAAAAGTCACTAGGAGCCAGGTCAGGTGAGTAGGGAGCATGAGGAATTACTTCAAAGTTGTTATCACGAAGAAACTGTTGTGTAACTTTAGCTCGATGTGCGGGTGCGTTGTCTTGGTGAAACAGCACACGCGCAGCCCTTCCCTTACGTTTTTGTTGCAGTGCAGGAAGGGATTTGTTCTTCAAAACAGTTTTGTACGATGCACCTGTTACCGTAGTGCCCTTTGGAACGCAATGGGTAAGGATTACTCCCTCGCTGTCCCAGAACATGGACACCATCGTTTTTTCAGCACTGGTGGTTACCCGAAATATTTTTGGTGGCGGTGAATCTGTGTGCTTCCATTGAGCTGACTGGCGCTTTGTTTCTGGATTGAAAAATGGCATCCACGTCTCATCCATTGTCATAACCGACGAAAAGAAAGTCCCATTCATGCTGTCGTTGCGCGTCAACATGGCTTGGCAACATGCCACATGGGCAGCCATGTGGACGTCTGTCAGCATTCGTGGCACCCACCCACCTGGATGACACTTTTCGCATTTTCAGGTCGTCATGCAGAATTGTGTGCACAGAACCCACAGAAATGCCAACTCTGGAGGCGATCTGTTCAACAGTCATTCGGCGATCCCCCAAAACAATTTTCTCCACTTTCTCGATCATGTCGTCAGACCGGCTTGTGCGAGCCCGAGGTTGTTTCGGTTTGTTGTCACACGATGTTCTGCCTTCATTAAACTGTCACACCCACGAACTCACTTTCGACACAACCATAAATCCATCACCACATGTCTCCTTCAACTGTCGATGACTTTCAATTGGTTTCACACCACGCAAATTCAGAAAACTAATGATTGCACGCTGTTCAAGTAAGGAAAACGTCGCCATTTTAAGTATTTGAAACAGTTCTCATTCTCGCCGCTGGCGGTAAAATTCCATCTGCTGTACGATGCTGCCATCTCTGGGACGTATTGACAATGAATGCGGCCTCATTTTAAAACATTGCGCATGTTTTTATCTCTTTCCAGTCCGGAGAAAAAAAATCGGAGGCCTTAGAACTTGAATGCACCTTGTATTACTTCTAGCAGTCGAACAGCAGAACTGCTTCAGTTGTAATCAGTTTGCTGATGGTAATTACCTCTCATTTATGAGTCATATGAATGGTCTTAGTTTATATTCCTATTGTAGATTAGTGTTTCTGGAAGCTCAGTTGGAACTGTTTCTGTCAATTGACGTCTTTTTCAGGGCCAAGTGGTACTGCCAACCGTGGCCCTGTTCCAAACACCACCAGGGATGAGGCACCAAAGATTTCAGAAGTAGAAGTCCATCTAACTCAACAGACAAAAATCAACCCTGGTGAGTAGTACGTGTACTACAGACGACTAACACATGTGAAGCCTTGGGCAGGGTAGAACATTGAGCTGCAAATCTGCAGGAGAACACTGTAGGCTTAGATTAATTTAATTCATATAAAGGCAGAATGATTTCTACAGTTAACCATTTTTCGTGAAACCAAAGATTAATACATTTTCGAATTCAATAACGTTCAAAACTACTCATTCGTGAACATCCACAGTTACTTGACACTATTTTCTCTTGCTGAAGTTTTGTTAAGAGCTTAATGCATGTTTTTATAATACATATCGGGTAGCTGTTCGTCGCATTTCACTCAATTTTCTAGGAAATTTGTGATATTGCAGCTAATATCTTCATCGAGTCACTCACAAACTACATGAACAGTAATAGCGCTATCACATTTCCGTAGAGCACAGTGGTAGTTCAATTTGTAATGCTAGGTGATTCTCCACCTAGTTTGTATAGCGTTCATACTGGGAAGAAAATTACCTCTAATCATGGATCTTCGGACATCGTGTTTAAAGAGTTTGAATTGTGATGCGAATGATCAGTATTTATAGAGTTTAGGTTGTTTGTCATCGAGAACGAAAGTTTGTTTCAGGTACTGTAGTGCGAAAAGGCGTAAACCATAAAATGGAAAAGCTGAAAGAAAATAAGGCAGCAGTTCCCCCACAAACTAGAAGTTTACCATTTATATAGGAAACGATTACTACATAATTTAGATAGATAAGTTATAAAAATTTAACAAGAAACTTCTCTTTAGACGCCTGATATCTTTCTTGTGCCTGTATTTTCCCCTCTACTTTTTGCGAGTGGTTAGGGAAGATGTTTCTGGTAACTAAGTACTTTCCATCTCTCATCACCAGGTGGCTTGTGGAGTGGAGACACAAATGAGGAGGTTTCCCATGGTGGGATATCCACCTGCTTTCAAGTGCCTTACACACATTCCTAGCAGAGGTGAACGATCATAAACTGTCATGTCAAGATTTCTTATCGATTACGAGTAGCAGAAGACATTCCAGTAGGCCAGTTCATGGTCGACCACAAGAGACCATTTGACGTCAGCTTCAATATTTGGTTTTAGTGGCATGCCGAAATCCGGTGTTCCACACATGTGCTGCCGGAAGTTCTCTTCGAGAGCTCTTTCAAACGCCATTGGAAAAATTATACAGCAACATTTTTTTTTAAATGTCGGTTTCTTAATCCGGCAGGAATAGATGTTAAAAATTTCTTGCGCGCGTCAGACTATTTGACACAGTATCCACTGCAACTTGGTGAAATTCGCGCCTCGATTTATTCCTCGTTCTGGATATATGTAGGATGACCTCTCTTACCCGCCTCGCCTTTTATGAAGATACGTGATATCGAACGGTAGTTTACTAATTGACAGTCTTGTCTCCCAAAGTAGATCCAAGGTGTCATCAGCAATCTTTTGCAGTCACTTGGACATCTTCTCTGTGAAATTAACCTGGGATAAATTATAATTCATACTTGCATTCATTGACTTGTGAATTCTATATAGAACTTGACAGAGTCTTCGCTGGGACGAGAGGCCTATTTCGGGTGTAGGAAATTTGGCTGCTTTTTGTCTCCACAAGTGTTCCCTGTGCTATTCCTCTTTGAAGTTACATGGTAACTCAGTGGCAACACATTTGGCAATTGTCATCTGATATGTAATTTTGGAATAGTCAAATGACAGTGTATGCTTCATACTATAAGCTGAAAAAAATGGTACTGATGTTCCACAATAATATTTGTTTTATGGTTAGTTGAGAAAAGCATTTTTCTGCTTTCTTGGCCTTCCTCAGGCAACTTAAGTCTGTTTAGACAGTTCACACACCATCACAGAGAATTCATAACTGAATGTGAGCAACAGTACGTCTAGTATGGAAAATTGACATATAGGGCCGTCCGCTGTGGCCGAGCGGTTCTAGGAGCTTCAGTCCGGAACCGTGCGCCTGCTATGGTCGCAGATTCGAATCTTGCCTCGGGCATGAATGTGTGTGATGTCCTTAGGTTAGTCATGTTTAAATAGTTCTAAGTCTAGGGGACTGATGACCTACGATGTTAAGTCCTATAGTGCTCACAGCCATTTGAACCATTTTGACATATATGTCCTGGATTTATTTTGCTAGCAAGTATCTGTGAATTAGTCGATGTGTCTACTTAGGAGGATACAGAAGTGCTGGTATCCTCACTCTTCTTTTTCCTAAGTTTGTTATCAATTATGGTAGGACTATAATCAATACTGTGATTAATTGTTTGTGATTCACTTTCACAATAGGATTTGGTTTCTAGTACAGGTTGAAGGTAATGCTCCGCCAGTCGAAGGCTGGATGTTTGTGAGTCAGAGTATGCTGAAAATTGGGAGGTATTACAGTGTCTGTGGCAGTTACTTTTTCTGTATGCCTTACATAAACTTCTTTTGTTGCTAATGTCTGAGAATATGATTGAGTTTGCTCCCAACGCTACATCAAGCTTAATATTACTGAGGTGGGTGGGAATTTAAATTTAGTAAAAAATTTTTTGTCTGCTGGTATCTGTCTTACTAGCACAGTACGTTGTCTGCATACATGTTCCCGCATTTTATTTTCAAACTCTAAGGGGCTCTTTATCAAAAAATGTTTGTAGAGAATTATTCATAAATATTTCAGATAATAAGGGTTTTTGGGGACCCCGTTACTAATACATCTGACTAACAGTACAGAACTTGCTGAAATTTGAAATAATTTTCATTTAAGCTTGTCTCAACTGCCAATCTTATATCCTCTGTCTCAGCATGATTTGTTTTGGTTTAATTTCCTTTAAAATTTCTATAGCCCATTCAACAGGAATATTGGAAAATAGGCTGCTGACTTCACATGAAACAGGCGTAGCAGTAGGTGGAATTGGTGCATCTTTTAGTTGTTCGACTAATGCAGAGAAAAGAGGTATTCCAAATATTGGCCTTAAAAGGTTTTCTTTCGGAAAAAAAACAATCTTCATACAGCTGTAAATTATCATTGGTGTTGTGTAGATAATGTTTTTAGCCTTGCGTTGTCTTACAATGACCTACATGGCCTAAATCTTGTTCACAGTGAACAACAAATTAAATATTGTGGTGAAACGTCAGTACGTGCATTTCAGTTTTTAGTGTTCATAAAGGGTGACAATTGTTGAACACTATGTGAAAAAATGTAAATTAGTTACAAACTACGGTGTGCATACACTTTATTCAATTTACGATGGTTGTAACTTCAATAGTGGCAACTATTTATTTACAGATCGTACAAAATAGATACGTGTTTCAAAGTTTTACCGACCTTCAAAGTAGTCACCAGCATTGTGTATAGCTCGTTGCCAGCGATGTGGAAGTCGTAGGATACTCTTACCAGTGTCAGTTGTGTTGACAACTCGAGCGGCGCAGTCTATTGCCCGACGAATTTGTAGCAGTTCTGAAGCGAATGCCGTGAAGTGTTTCCTTCAGTTTAGAAATCGAGTTGAACTCACGAGGGCTTAAGTCAGGGGAGTACAGTAGGTAGTACGGCAGACCCACCAGTCAAACAAATCAGTAACAGCTTGGGGTTGGGTTGTTGGGGGAAGAGACTAAACAGCGAGGTCATCGGTCAGTAACAGCTTGCACTGTACGATCTTGAGCATTGTCCTGCATAATTATGGTCAGGTCCTGCAGAAAGTGTCATCACTTCTGTCTCAAAGCTGGTCGTAGGTTGAGTTTCAAAAATGAACAGTATAGAGACAGAAGTGACGACACTTTCTGCAGGACCTGACTATCATTTTGCAGGACAATGCTCAAACAAGTACAGTGCAAGCTGTTACTGATTTGTTTAACTGATCGGGCTGCTAAGTGCTATACTACCTGCTGCACTCCTCTGACTTAAGCTCTTGTGTGTTCAACTCTGTTTCTAAACTGAAGGAAACATTTCACGGCAGTCGTTCAGAATGGCTACAAATTCGTTGGGCAATAGACCGCGCCGTTCGAACTGTGAACACAACTGGCACTGGTAAGAGTATCCTACGACCTCCACATCGCTGGCAACGGGTTATACACAACGCTGGTGACTACTTCGAAGGCCAGTAAAACTGTTAAAGACGTACCTACTTTGTAAGAGATGTAAATAAATAGTTGCCACAATTAAAGTTCCAACCCTCGTATAAACGTCGCTACAGATATTCCGATTTAGGTTATGACATGTTCGATATGGCTGCCATCATTGACAATGATGTGGCGCAGGCAAATAGCGAAATTCTGCATGACCCGCTGAAGTGTCGGAACATCGATGCTGTCGATGACCTCCTTAATGACTGTTGTAAGCACAGCGATGGTTTTTGGTGGTGGTGGTGGTGGTTAGTGTTTAACGTCCCGTCGACAACGAGGTCATTAGAGACGGAGCGCAAGCTCAGGTTAGGGAAGGATTGGGAAGGAAATCGGCCGTGCCCTTTCAAAGGAACCATCCCGGCATTTGCCTGAAACGATTTAGGGAAATCACGGAAAACCTAAATCAGGATGGCCGGAGACGGGATTGAACCGTCGTCCTCCCGAATGCGAGTCCAGTGTGCTAACCACTGCGCCACCTCGCTCGGTGCGATGGTTTTTGGACCTACTGCTGTACACCTTGTCTTTACTATAGCCCCACAAAAAGGAGTCGCATGTGTTCAGATCCGGAGAATATGGCGGCCAATCGAGGCCTATGCCACTGGCCTCTGGGTATCACAGAGCCAGAATGCGATCCCCAAACTGCTCCTCAAGGACATGAAACACTCTCCTGCTTCGATGGGGTCGAGCTACGTCTTGCACGAACCGCATCTTGTCGAAACCAGAGTCACTTTGGATAATGGGGATGAAATCATCTTCCAAGACCTTCACGTACTGTTCGGTAGTCACGGTGCCATCAAGGGATATCACACCGATCATTCCGTGACCGGACATTGCACACCACACAGTCACCCGTTGAAGTTGAAGAGACTTCTCGATCGCGAAATGCGCCAATTTTGCTTATTGACGACATTTTCACGTGCCAATGGCCGACATCAACAACGCGTGTGCCATGTGCATATTAATTCCCATCGTGCCCGTCCGCCAACCGTGCGGTCTGAACGTCCTAACGCAAACTGTTCGAAAGTTACAATGATTTTATTTCATATAGTTCAAAAATTATCTCCCTGTATGTTTCTCCAGGTATCGACAGAATACTCCAAAGATGTAAATAGGTGTGTTGACGTCGTGCTGCACTATGCCGGCTTTTGTAGAACTCCTAACTATACACTCCTCAAAAATATAATCTACCAACTAGAAGAACCTCCTTACAATTATATGCACTCTGTGATTTGGGAGGTAAGCTAGGGAAGTCGTTTAACGAGTTGGGACGCAAGTGTTCTGAGAATAGCGAAGTCCTTCAGAAGACTGCACAGCATTCATTCAGATACTTTAGAAAAAGTCCACGTGGTTGCATAGCGAGCGTACGTCGATAATAGAGGAGTGTAATAGGCGTATGAATCAGATTTGCTCTGTGAAGACTTTTCAAGCGTGTTGTGGTTTAAGGATAAAATGGAATCTCGACGGTTGGATGGCTGGACGGACATTTGAACCGTCATCCCACCGAATACGAGCCCAGTGTGGTACCGTTGAGCTCGCTGGTTAAATCGCGGCGAGAAGAAAACGCTAGCGAGGGAGCTCTTCTGTGCAATCCATGGTTCTCGTGGGAGCTATCTGCAAACCTGAGCTTGACAGTAGGTTGATTTATAAACGCGGGAGTCTTCTGCGTTATTGCATCCAGCCTGGTACAACAGAACGCCGAATCATTACTGCTGGTCGGTGGCTAGAGGTGCTCGACTTTGAAATGCTCAATCTTCTAATAAGAGGATTTTTACCGGGTAGTTTGCGGGCCGATGTAAGCCGTGTGCTTTGTATGCTGAAAATCCAGTCATTCGGAAAATGATCTAAAAATATGGTGTGTATTTTCTAGCGTTAGGTTGTAGAATAATTGTTAACCGCGGAAGGTTGTATTCTGCGCATCGACATTAATTTGAATTATCATGGCGATATAGACGAAAATTTGAATGTGTTCTCTACTGTTGCCTTTCCTGTAGCTCTGAGTATTTGACGGTAAGTGTCTGCATTATCCTACGGATCATTCTAGAGATCTAGTGCTAAAGCCGGTTTTCGATATCAATCACTCCAAAAAGTTTCCACACTAGGTTAGTAGAATACACATAAAAATTTAAAATAATGATTTTAATGCCTCAGGTGGTCTGCATAGTCTCCTCCCACTTGAGTACAATGCACAGAACGTTGATACAAGCATTTTAAACTGTGAAGAAAGCTTTCTTTTGGATGCTGTTCAACTGACATGGTATTTGCTTGAATTTCGGTAATGCCGTTAACGCGTTGATTCTTAAAGTTAATTTCTGCTCTTTGTCGTTTAGTGGTAGTTTTATATTGACAACACCAAGTCACGTCAGCTTCGTGATTTTTTTCGGAAAAGAATTCTCCGTGTTTTGCATTTCAGTCAAGTCACGGCAGGAAACGACGTGTCGTTGTTTTTGTTGAGATAAGTTAAAGGAATGCAGTCGGGTGATGTCGTCGAAAGCCGCCGATATCTGGACACATGCATACCCTCCTTTTGAAGGCAAAAACTGCAGCAAGCGAGCGCTGTTCGAGGGCATTTAAAACCTGGGTTCGCAGAGTAAGTCCGGGAAGATCACTCTCTCTCTCTCTCTCTCTCTCTCTCTCTCTCTCTCTCTCTTCACACACACACACACACACACACACACACACACACACACACACTTCGCCACCATACGAACAAAGATGACCAGCGTCCGAAATTATCGATAGTGGAAATTAATAACCAAGGGATGTGGTAACGTTAAGTCTGATTTTTGAAAGTTGAGGGAAGGGGTCCTCGCAGAATTTAAGTAGAAACCTCTTTCTCTATTTACAAGATTAATTGCTAATTTAATTTCAACTGCTTCGGTAATAACAATATCCCACCAGCTGGAAGTACACGCCAGAATCTTCATGTTGTTAGATTCCATGGGATGACCGGCGCCAAGACAGTGTTCAGCAATAGCTCGGCTCGCCTGTTATAAGCTTGACTGACACTTATCCTCAGTATGCCGGTCGTCCACGGTCCTCATAGTCTGGCCAATATGACGTGCCACAACTGCAGCGAATGTGACAGAAACCCCCTTTAGGCAAACCTAGTTGATCCTGAACGGAATCTAAAAGGACTCTAACCTTAGACGGTGGACGAAAAACACATTTCACTTCATAGTTCCCCAAAAGACAGTCAATCGTTTTGGTAATGCTCCCTGCGTAACGCAAAACGGTCAAAGACTTCGGTGTCAACTCCGTGAAAATATCGCTCACCCGTTGCACGGTTATTGCTGATAACGCAATGCACGTCTGATCTGTCTTTTTCAACAACCATTCTGACGAAAGACAACTTCGAGATGGGCCATCTCAGCTATCACCTTCAGGATCTAAAAAATGGCTCTGAGCACTATGGGACTTAACATACAGGGTGCGTTCCGAAAGTAATGCAATTATTTTTTTAAAGTAATTTATTGAACAGATTTGCACAAACACTTAAAATTCTTCAAAGTACTGTCCTTGGGCCTCTACACATTTTTTCCAGCGACTCTGCCATGACCGGTACGCGCCCTGGAAGGCGTCTTCTGGGACCTCTCGCAAGGTCTTCGTCACGACGGATTGGATCTCGTGTATGGACGAAAAACGGTTTCCTTTCAGGGCTGACTTAATCCTAGGAAACATAAAGAAGTCAGCTGGGGCGAGGTCAGGACTATAGGGGGGGGGGGGGGGGGCAGCGTTGGCACCTGGTGTTTGGCCAGGAACTCACGGACTCGTAGCGCGTTGTGGCAAGGCGCGTTGTCGTGATGGAGTTGCCAGGTAGCGGAGATGTCCTTTCTCGTCCTGACGACCCTTTTGCGGAGTCTTTCCAGCACATCCACGTAGTAGGCAGCGTTAACTGTCTGTCCTTGAGGAACAAACTCCTTATGGACCACTCCTTTGCTGTCGAAAAAGACAATGAGCATTGTTTTCACTTTTGATTTGCTCATTCTTGCCTTTTTGGGCTTGGGGGACTGATCAGTGTGCCACTCAGAGCTTTGGCGTTTTGTTTCTGGGTCGTATTCAAAAACCCAGGTTTCATCACCAGTGATGACGTTGTCCAAATAATCAGGTTCAATTTCAACACCTTGCAAAAGTTCACTTGAAATTTCCGCTCGGTTGGTCTTTTCGTCGTCTGACAACACCTTGGGCACGAGCTTGGCGCACACTTTCCTCATCGCTAAATCTTCAGTAACAATGCGAAAAACAACAGTAGACGACAAGTTCAGTTCATTGGCAACCATCCTGATACTCAATCGACGGTCAGAGTCCAACAGTTGTCGCACACGAGCCACATTGTTGTCGGTTTTGCTGGTTGACGGCCGCCCAGAGCGTTGTTCGTCGTGAACCTCTTCCCGGCCTTCCTTAAAGGCCTTTAACCACCTCGAAACTTGTGAGTAGGACAGAGCAGAGTCCCCGTAAGCCTCACGAATCATTTTGTTAGTCTCCTCAAAAGATTTGTTCAGTTTAGCACAAAACTTAATCGCGTAACGTTGCTCGATCGTCGATTCCATTTTTTCCGTGACACGGTCGGCGCGCAGAGGTTTACAATAACAGACGTCCTGCCGCTTCCACAGCTCGGAGAGCACTGAAACCGGTTTCGCGGCAAAGCTTAGCGTCCCCCCCCCCCCCCCCCCCCCCCCGACTCCATGTGGCCCGCTCCCACTCCGACTACTAGGAGCGGCGCGGGAAATTCAATTGCATTACTTTCGGAACGTACCCAGTATGATGTCATCAGTCCCCTAGAACTTAGAACTACTTAAACCTAACTAACCTAAGGACATCACACACATCCATGCCCGAGGCAGGATTCGTACCTGCGATCGTAGCTGTCGCGCGGTTCCAGACTGTAGCGCCTAGAATCGCTCGACCTCCCCTGCCGGCAACGAATATTCAGTTAGATTGAATGTATGTGCTGGTCTGCTGCTCGAGATAGTCTCACTTCGTATTCTTACCAAACCAGACTTCCATTCTTTTCATTCCAAACTTGTGATAATTTGTGCTAAATTCTTTGTTTAGTAGCGTATTCTCTCGTTTCGACTGAACCATGTGATCTGCTCAACATTTCGGCGAATTTTCAGCACATTGCACACAAAAGCTTTTTTAGTTATCGTTATCAATGTGATGTTTATGCTTATCCATTATGGATGGTGTAGAGCACGTGACGGAGTATTAATTGAAGCCGGCCGGGGTGGCCGAGCGCTTCTAGGCGCTACAGTCTGGAACCGCGCGACCGCTACAGCCGCAGGTTCGATTCCTGCCTCGGGCATGGATGTGTGTGATGTCCTTAGGTTCGTTAGGTTTAAGTAGTTCTATGTTCTAGGGGACTGATGACCTTAGAAGTTAAGTCCCATAGTGCTCAGAGCCATTTGAACGAATTTTTTTTCTTAATTGAATGTGAATACAGATAACGAAGGCCAATCACTTTTGAGATATTTATTTTCGTAAGCTAGTTTTAGATACCTGTGATATTGACGAGTGAGGTAACTTTTCATGTCAGGAAATTAATAAATGGGCATACTTCAAACCTACAAATCAAGACAACTGAATTTGATAATGTGATTCTTGAGTTTCTCCCGGCGTATTTGATAATCAAAATATCCACGGGTGTACTGCCGGTCTACAGTGTCCAACGGGCACAATATTTCGGCGATCATACGTGTCACCATCATCAGGTGAACTGACGGACTGAGCTCCTGTGAACGTGCCGGCACGGAGATCCGTACGCTATGGCTGCTCAGAGGGAACTGGTTTCGGTCGCGGCGGCGGCCGATTTAAATACCCTCCGCCCGCGGCGCGCTCCCTCCGCTGTCCGCGCCCCGCGCCACGCAACAGATTGCGACGGCGTCTGAGATGACGTCGGTGTGATGGCTCTGTCCGCCGTGGTCGTCACAACTATGCGTTTGCTCGATTTACTCGTGATTAACCCAATCGCTGGTTCCCAAGCGTTGCTACCTGACGGGAATATTAAGTCCTTATGTGGGTAAATGCCCTTATCACATCCGTAATTCCGTGGATTTTGTTAAACGCCTTGATAGCTTCAGGTTGGATGAGTCAGATATCATGGTGATTTTTGACGTCGTTTCCTTGTGTACGAGGGTACCCATGCGAGAGTCACTAGAATTGATTAGTCAGAAGTTTGACGAGAAGACCACTGAACTTTTTAGGTATGTCTTGACTTCCACGTAGTTTCTTTGTAATGGAGAATACTACGAGCAAACGGAGGGAGTCGCCATGGGTAGCCCACTCTCACCGGTGGTAGCGAATTTGCACATGGAGAGCTTCGAGGAGGAAGGCCCGTCGTCATCCGAATGGAAACCTACTTGCTTTTTCCGTTACGTGGACGACAAGTTCGTCATCTGGCCACATGGTATGGATAATCTCCTTGACTTCCTTACACATCTAAACTCCATACACCCCAACATCAAATTCACTATGGATACTGAAACGGACGGTAAATTACCTTTCCTTGACGACTTGGTCAAGAGAAGGGCTGACGGCACCCTAGGTCATGGGGTGTATCGAAAGACAACACACACTGATCTGTATTTGCACGCAGACAGCTGCCACCACCCTTCACAGAGGAATGGAACACTTAAAACTCTAGTACATAGGGCGCGCACTATCTCTGACGCAGAGAGTCTACCCCAGGAATTGAAACATCTGAGAACTGTATTTCGAAAAAAATGGGTACTCAGAGTGGCAGATTCAACCTACTCTCCGCCCATACACTACAGCACAACCTGTGGAGATGGATGAAATCACGAGGGAGGAGGTAAGCAGTGCGTTTATTCCATATACAGGAGCACTCTCGGGGAAAATCACCTGCATTTTGAAGAAACACCGGGATGGAACTGTGTTTTGTCCACTCGTGCACTGGTGGGGAGCGCCAAAGATGACCTCGGTTTGCGGAAGGCCGGCGTGTACCAGATTCTGTGTCAATGTGGCAAGTCCTATGTTGGTCAGACGATGAGTACCGTCGAGGATCGATGCTGTGAACACCAGAGGCACACTCGACTGATGTATCCGAGCAAGTGGGTGGTCGCTGAACATTGTTTGTCGGAAAATCACGCTATGGAGTATGATCGCACGAGGATTCTGGTACAGATGTCGAGATGCTGGGACAGCGTTGTTAGAGAGGCCATCGAAATTTGCACCAGTGACGACCTGTGGCTATAAACTTAGCAACGCTTGGGAACCAGCGATATCGTTAATCACGAGTAAATCGAGCAAACGTATAGTTGTGACGACCACGGCGGACAGAGCCATCACACCGACGTCATCTCAGACGCTGTCGCAATCTGTTGCGTGGCGCGGGGCGCGGACAGCGGAGGGAGCGCGCCGCGGGCGGAGGGTATTTAAATCGGCCGTCGCCGCGACCGAAACCAGTTCCCTCTGAGCAGCCATAGCGTACGGATCTCCGTGACGGTACGTTCACAGGAGCTCAGTCCGTCAGTTCACCTGATGATGGCGACAGGTATGATCGCCAAAATATTGTGCCCGTTGGACACTGTAGACCGGCAGACACTCGTGGATATTTTGAATCTACATCAACATCTACATCCATACTCCGCAGGCCACCTGACGGTGTGTGGCGGAGGGTACCCTGAGTACCTCTATCGGTTCTCCCTTCTATTCCAGTCTCGTATTGTACGTGGAAAGAAGGATTGTCGGTATGCTTCTGTGTGGGCTCTAATCTCTCTGATTTTATCCTCATGGTCTCTTCGCGAGATATACGTAGGAGGGAGCAATATACTGCTTGACTCTTCGGTGAAGGTATGTTCTCGAAACTTTAACAAAAGCCCGTACCGAGCTACTGAGCGTCTCTCCTACAGAGTCTTCCACTGGGGTTTATCTATCAGCTCCGTAACGCTTTCGCAATTACTAAATGATCCTGTAACGAAGCGCGCTGCTCTCCGTTGGATCTTCTCTATCTCTTCTATCAACCCTACCTGGTGCGGATCCCACACTGCTGAGCAGTATTCAAGCATTGGGCGAACAAGCGTACTGTAACCTACTTCCTTTGTTGTCGGATTGCATTTCCTTAGGATTCTTCCAATGAATCTCAGTCTGGCATCTGCTTTACCGACGATCAACTTTATATGATCATTCCATTTTAAATCACTCCTAATGACTACTCCCAGATAATTTATGGAATTAACTGCTTCCAGTTACTGACATGCTATTTTGTAGCTAAATGATAAGGGATCAATCTTTCTATGTATTCGCATCACATTACACTTGTCTACATTGAGATTCAATTGCCATTCCCTGCACCATGCGTCAATTCGCTGCAGATCCTCCTGCATTTCAGTACAATTTTCCATTGTTGCAACCTCTCGATACACCACAGCATCATCTGCAAAAAGCCTCAGTGAACTTCCGATGTCATCCACCAGGTCATTTATGTATATTGTGAATAGCAACGGTCCTATGACACTCCCCTGCTGCACACCTGAAATCACTCTTACTTCGGAAGACTTCTCTCCATTGAGAATGACATGCTGCGTTCTGTTATCTAGGAACTCCTCAATCCAATCACACAATTGATCTGATAGTCCGTATGCTCTTACTTTGTTCATTAAACGACTGTGGGGAACTGTGTCAAACGCCTTGCGGAAGTCAAGAAACACGGCATCTACCTGTGAACCCGTGTCTAAGGCCCTCTGAGTCTCGTGGACGAATAGCGCGAGCTGGGTTTCACACGACCGTCTTTTTCGAAACCCATGCTGATTCCTACGGAGTAGATTTCTAGTCTCCAGAAAAGACATTATACTCGAACATAATACGTGTTCCAAAATTCTACAACTGATCGACGTTAGAGATATAGGTCTATAGTTCTGCACATCTGCTCGACGTCCCTTCTTGAAAACGGGGATGACCTGTGCCCTTTTCCAATCCTTTGGAACGCTTCGCTCTTCTAGAGACCTACGGTACACCGCTGCAAGAATCTGATGATTGTTTCCCTCTAAGCAACACAAACTTCACAAAAGCTTTTTTATATGAATGTGTAGTGTCTCTTCATTCGGACGTGTCAGAAAGAATAGACACCACACATTTATATAATTCGATAGGCCTAGCTGGGCAATGAATCCCCCTTGTTCAGTGCGGATGCACAAATACGTCTGACCTCCTGTGCGAATCTCTGAAGAGCGAATATGCAGGAAATGGACAGCGACTGCGGAGAGGTGGCCCGCGATGGGATCGGTCATGAGGCTAGCCGACGTAGTCGGTGCAGTTGCGGTAACGCTGTGTCCCGGGTTCGAATCACGGTCCGCAACACATTTTCACTCGTCGCCGTTGATTCCGCGTAATCTCGCAATGCAGCTGACAGCAGTCATTCTTCCCTTTTCCTTTCCTTTCTTGCCCTCTCCATCTTCAGTTTGGATGTAAAAACATTTTTACTAACATAAAAGCTGTCAAGAATGCTATCTTCCTAGATATGTTTCTGTTGTTTGTTATCTGATACAAAAAATGGCTCTGAGCACTATGGGACTCAACTTCTCAGGTCATTAGTCCCGTAGAACTCCGAACTAGTTAAACCTAACTAACCTAAGGACATCACACACATCCATGTCCAAGGCAGGATTCGAACCTGCGACTGTAGCGGTCTCGCGGTTCCAGACTGCAGCGCCTAGAACCGCACGGCCACTTAGGCCGGCTTATCTGATACAACCAGTGTGGTTTCCCACGAGGTGACGTACCATCGAGTTTCATTCTGAAAGCCTCAAAAGTGCTTAACGATTACTTCTCGGAATAGTTGGCTGGTAGAAAAACGTTTAGTGCCCTGCTGCATGAGGACGTCGGAATCCGGATATACCTGCAGCGGATTTTTTTGTGCGGAGCAATGTAAAGAAATTGCTTATACCGTGAAACTTAAAGATTTGAAACGTTTTTTTGCGAGGAAGGATAATAGCTGGACTGAAATCAGTCATAAACTGATGAAGTGAACAGAAACATACCATATATTACTAAACCGCTATATCATATCCCAGTACCAGGTGCATACTGCCTAGTTAACGGCTTCCATGGCCAGTTATTGACAGAATTTAGAAATTCAGTGCTGTCACTATCTACTCATATTATATTAAAATTTTAACACAGTAGGACTAGTAATACGTGTAGAAACTGTGTGTTTGTGTTGAGGCAGCGTAAGTGATGGCCCGGTGATAACCGTACTACATTCATGAAGTATTTGAGAATGTGATCACTTAGCAACTTCCAGGAAAATTTACACACAATTTCAATTGCGTACGAGATATTTTCTCGCAGACATCTTCTACAAAATATTGAAAGAAAAAAGGTTTATCGCTTACTACTTTTTCGTTATTATTACAAATTACAGCATCAGGCATACAGTTCTTTATTACACACTTACCAGACAGTAGCCACATATACCACTAAATTTATCTGAAAATTGTATTATTGTAGCCGGCCGCGGTGGTCTCGCGGTTCTAGTCGCGCAGTCCGGAACCGTACGACTGCTACGGTCGCAGGTTCGAATCCTGCCTCGGGCATGGATGTGTGTGATGTCCTTAGGTTAGTTAGGTTTAAGTAGTTCTAAGTACTACGGGACTAATGACCACAGCAGTTGAGTCCCATAGTGCTCAGAGCCATTTGAACCATTTTTTGTATTATTGTACGACATATGGTGGAGGAGACACTTATTTATAAACATTGAGGTGCGTGAGAAACTAACTTCGCTTAAAAAGTAGCGCAAATTAGCCAGACTATCATATATCCAGAGTCTCGTGATGACGGTATAATAACTAGAACTACATACATTTTTTCGATTCCATGTTTAAAGTCCAATACATAACACATTAACTCACTGTAAAGGAATAAAACGTTTCAACCCGTCTTAAAGACGAGAGTTCGAGATTATAAAGGTTAGGAAGTTTCATAGTTTATAATAAATTACTACTGCTATTAATACTACTGCTGCTGCTAGTACTAGTAGCCCTCCTTATCTCTCTGTTGGTGAAACATATTCACATGAATGTGTAATGCAAGAAGCAGCTGAAAAAAAGACATGACGCAGTTGCGAGAAAATATTGTCTGTCTAATATCAGTCGTACGACCAGTCTTCGTTTACATTCTTACTGTAAATTAGTGTTTATGGAAGATCAGTTGGGACTGTCGATGCCCCTGTAAAATTGACATCTTTTTCAGGACCAAGCTGTAATACAAATGATGGGCCAGTTATGCAAAGAGTCAGAGTTGAAGATCCACAGATTTCTGTCCGACTGACTCAAACATTGCGTGTGGGACATGGTGAGTATTACGTGTACTACAGAACTGTAGAAGATCACCGTATGGTTGGTTGTATTTGTTTCATACACAGATAGAATGACTTCAGTAGTTAAGTATTTACTGTAGAGCCAAAGATTAATAGTTTTCGCATTTCATGACGTTCAAAACTACCCATTCATCAACATTAACAGTAACTTGACAGTATTTGCACTCAGATGGTTTTTGTTGAGAGATTGCAGCATATTTTTATAAGAAAAATGTCGTGTAACACTTTGTCGTTTTTCAGTTCAGTTACTAAGAACTTCCTGATATTGTAACTAATATGGTCACCGTATCATTCACATACTACATGAACAGTTATAGCCCGATCACATTTTCGTAGAGCACATTGGTAGTTACATTTGTATTTGTGGGTGCTTCTCCACCTTGTTTGTGCCGCGTTGTTGTTGTCAAGAATATTGCCTCTAACCATGACTCGTAAGGCTTCATGTTTAAAAAAAATTCAGTTGTTTCCTATGATCAGTATGTATAGATTTCTGTTGCTTCTCTTCGAGAACTTCATTTTGTTTCAAGTACACTAGTGCGAAAAGTCGTTTACCATAGAGTAAGATCAAAATGGTTCAAATGGCTCTGAGCGCTCTGGGTCTTAACATCTGTGGTCATCGGTCCCCTAGAACTTAGAACTACTTAAACCTAACCAACCTAAGGACATCACACACATCCATGCCCGAGGCAGGATTCGAACCTGCCACCGTAGCGGTCGCGCTGTTCCAGACTGAAGTGCCTAGAACCGCTCGGCCACAGCGGCCGGCCCAAAGAGTAAATAAATCGAAGGAAATTGAGGCAGCAGTTCTTGTAAATAACCACGAATGTTTCCCCAAAAACTAGAAGTTTGCTGTTTGTATAGGAAATGATTATTACATAATTCAAATAAACAAATGATAAAAAGATAACGAGAAGCTTCTCTTTAGACGATTGATGCCTCTCTCGCGCCCGCTGTTCGCGTTGTTAATGGATAGATCTTTCTGGAAACTATGTACAATCCACCACTCATCACCGTGTGGTTTGTGGAGTGGACAAACAACTGAGGGTGTTTCCCATTATAGAATATCTACCTGCTTATGTTAAAAATCTCATGCATTCGTCAGACTGGTTCAAATGGTTCAAATGGCTCTGAGCACCATGGGACTTAACAGCTATGGTCATCAGTTCCCTAGAACTTAGAACTAATTAGACCTAACTAACCTAAGGACATCACACAACACCCAGCCATCACGAGGCAGAGAAAATCCCTGACCCCACCGGAAATCGAACCCGGGAACCCGGGCGTGGGAAGCGAGAACGCTACCACACGACCACGAGATGCGGGCATCCGTCAGACTATTTGACACATTATCCATAGTAACTTGTGAAAAACAGCATCTAGATCTATTAATCTGGATATAAGTTGGATGAAAGGCCTTACCTGTCTCACATTTTATAGACATAAGTGGTATCCCCAATGGTAGTTAACGAATTGACAGTCTTATCTACTAAAGTACTTCCTAGGTGTCACCAGTAGTTTTTTCCACTCATTGGGTATTATCTCTGATAAAGTATCCTCAGATAAATTATAATTCAGACTATTATTCATTGACTTGTGAATTAAACACAGAACGAGGCAGTCTTCGCTGGGGTCAGAAGCCTATTACGGGTTTAGGAAATTTGGCAGCTTTTTCTTTCCACAGGTGTTCTCTGTACCATTCCTCTTTGCAGTTACGTGCTACCTAAATGCTTTCTATTCCGTCCTCACAAAACTTTAGACAGATAGTTCACACATCATCATCGAGAGTTCATAGCTGTAGTAAGATCGTTCTCCCAGGGATGCGTCAAATTTTAGTACTATATATCCATACGAAAACCACTAACATGATCAAATACATAAAGGAGCTACGAAAACACGTTATTTTACTCAAAGATAAAACATATACAGACCAAAACAGCCCACAAATGAGTAGTGGCTTCGACTACTATGTTAACTGTAGAAAATAAAGGGTGAATGTTATGGGCAGGCAAAAAGGGAAAGAGGTGGGAATGGTAATGTGGGTGGGTAATAATATTGAATGATGAGAAAGTTATTAACTAGCTTTTGTTACTTTAGCAAGAGAGGATAATGGAACTCTATTTGATCCTTGGATATTAATTCATGATTCTGTGGTTCTGTTTCTTGATGGCCAGAATTTCAAGTAATGTATGGACGATAAATAGTTCGGACAAGAAGAGAATAGAAGCTTTCTAAATGTGGTGCTACAGAAGAATGCTGAAGATTAGATGGATAGATTACATAACTAATAAGGAGTTATTGAATAGAATTGGGGAGAAGAGGAGTTTGTGGCACAACTTGACAAAAAGAAGGGACCGGTTGGTAGGACATGTTTTGAGGCATCAAGGGATCTCAAATCTAGCATTGGAGGGCAGCGTGGAAGGTAAAAATCGTAGAGGGAGACCAAGAGATGAATACACTAAGCAGATTCAGAAGGATGTAGGTTGCAGTAAGTACTGGGAGATGAAGAAGCTTGCACAGGATAGAGTAGCATGGAGAGCTGCATCAAACCAGTCTCAGGACTGAAGACCACAACAACAACAACATGTTTTCTGCATTTATTTTCTCTATGGGTAGTGTCACATTTAATATCATGAGGACGACATTTATTCAGAGCTTATTGACCAAAAGTGGAATCTTTCTATTTCAGTATCCAGCTCCTTTCGTGTTCATTCTGTCTAGTAATTATAGCCCCACGTAATTGACCTTCAAATGATTTGCCTCGCAAATTGCAACAAGTCCTGTAAATACCACTCTTTACTAAAGGGGTATCTTGAATTTACTGTTGAACTGAACATAACTATCAGTATTCCTTGGAAAGAAAATTGACAGATATTTCGTGGAAATTTTAGAAATTTTGAAAATTTGCGGTAAGTTCTTATATGTAATGTCTTTAGTTTTGCCCACCCACAAAGAACAGAAACCATTTTTTCTAAATTAAAAAAAATGACGTTTGATTTCCTTTCCACGTTACTAGTTTTTATAAAAATTTTGGTCGCATTGATACCGTAAACATAGTACAATAGAGGAAGTCCCTAAATTTACAGGAGGCCAATAAAACGATTTGCACCCTTTCAATGCCAATTAAATGTGTGAGAATCAATTCTCAATCATTCTGGACTTTAACATGTAAAGGTGTTCCCAAAGATTACCACGTAAAAGTAAAATGCTTAATAAATACAATGAAAATTGAAAGTTGTTCTAAGGTCTTATGGAACCAAACTGCTAAGCTCATCGGTCCCTAAGCTGACGCACTACTTAATCTAACTTAAAGTAACCTACGCTGAGGAAAAAAAACACACACACACACACACACACACACACCCATGACCGAGGGAGGACACGAGCATCCGACGGGGGAGATATTTCGTGGATTTTAGTTTAGTAGCAAGTATCTGTGAAGTACAACATACGGCATAACAGAATGGGGGCCCAGTCGTTTATAGTCCGACTTCCTGGTTGCTGAGAAGGGCGTTGAAGTGCTGGTATCGTCTCTATTTTCTCTGCCAAGTACATTGTCAGTTAGGGTAGCACTATAACCAGTACTGACTCCACTTTCGTCGTCGTCGTCGTCGTCGTCGTTGTTGTTGTTGTTGTTGTTGTTGTTATCAGTCCTGAGACTGGTTTGATGCAGCTCTCCATGCTACTCTATCCTGTGCAAGCTGCTTCATCTCCCAGCACGTACTGCAGCCTACATCCTTCTGAATCTGCTTAGTGTATTCATCTCTTGGTCTCCCTCTACAACTTTCACCCTCCACGCTGCCCTCCAATACTAAATTGGTGATCCCTTGAAGCCGCAGAACATGTCCTAACAATCTATCCCTTCTTCTAGTCAAGTTGTGCCACAAACTCCTCCCTAAGTCTATTAAATACCTCATAATTAATTAGGTGATGTCCTCATCTAATCTTCAGCATTCTTCTGTAGCACCACATTTCGAAAACTTCTATTCTCTTCTTGTCCAAACTATTTATCGTCCATGTTTCACGTCCATATATGGCTACACTCCATACAAATACTTTCAGAAAAGACTTCCTGACACTTAAATCTATACTCGATGTTAACAAATTTCTCTTCTTCAGAAACGCCTTCCTTGCAATTGTCAGTCTACATTTTATATCCCCTCTACTTCGACCATCATCAGTTATTTTGCTCCCCAAATAGCAAAACTCCTGTACTACTTTAAGTGTCTCATTTCCTAATCCAATTCCCGCAGCATCACCCGATTTAATTCGACTACATTCCATTATCCTCGTTTTGCTATTGTTGATGTTCATCTTATATCCACCTTTCAAGACACTGTACATTCCGTTAAACAGCTCTTCCAAGTCCTTAGCTGTCTCTGACATAATTACAATGTTATCGGCGAACCTCAAAGTTTTTATTTTTTCTCCATGGATTTTAATACCTACTCCGAATTTGTCTTCTGTTTCCTCTACTGCTTGCCCAACATACAGATTGAATAACACCGGGGAGAGGCTACAACCCTGTCTCACTCCCTTCCCAACCACTGCTTCCCTTTCATACCCTTTGACTCTAATAACTGCCATCTGGTTTCTGGACAAATTGTAAATACCCTTTCGCTCCCTGTACTTTACCCCTGCCACCTTCAGTATTTGAAAGAGAGTATTCCAGTCAACATTGTCAAAAGCTTTCTTTAAGTCTACAAATGCTAGAAATGTAGGTTTGCCCTTCCTTAATCTATCTTCTAAGATAAGTTGTAGGGACAGTATTGCCTCACGTGTTCCAGTATTTCTACGGAATCCAAACTGATCCTCCCCGAGGTTGGCTTCTACTAGTTTTTCCATTCGTCTGTAAAGCATTCGTGTTAGTATTTTGCGGCCGTGAGTTATTAAACTGATAGTTCGGTAATTTTCACATCTGTCAACACCTGCTGTCTTTGGAATTGGAATTTTTATATTCTTCTTTAAGTCTGAGGGTATTTCGCCTGTCTCATACATTTTGCTCACCAGATGGTAGAGTTTTTTGAAGCCTGGATCTCCCAAGGCTGTCAGTAGTTCTAATGGAATGTTGTCTACTCCCTGGGCGTTGTTTCGACTCAGGTCTTTCAGTGCTCTGTCAAACTCTTAACATTGTATTGTATCAACCATTTCGTCTTCCTCTACATTCTCTTCCATTTCCAGACTATTCTCCTCAAGTACATCGCCCTTGTATAGACCCTCTGTATACTCCTTCCACCTTTCTGCTTTCCCTTCTTTGCTTAGAACTGGATTTCCATCTGAGCTCTTGATGTTCATACAAGTGGTTCTCTTTTCTCCAAAGGTCTCTTTAATTTTCCTGTAGGCAGTATCTATCTTATCCCTAGTGGGATAAGCCTCTACATCCTTACATTTGTCCTCTAGCCATCCCTGTCGATCTCATTTTTGAGACGTTTGTATTCCATTTTGCTTGCTTCATTTACTGCATTCTTTTTATTTTCTCCTTTCATCAGTTAAATTCAATATTTCTTCTGTTACCCAAGGATTTCTACTAGCCCTTGTCTTTTTACCTACTTGATCCTTTGCTGCCTTCACTACTTCATCCCTCAGAGCTACTCATTCTTCTTCTACCGTATTTCTTCGCCCCATTCCTATCAGTTGTTCCTTTATGCTCTCCCTGAAACTCTGTACAAGCTCTGGTTCTTTTAGTTTATCCATGTCCCATCTCCTTATATTTCCACCTTTTTGCAATTTCTTCAGTTTTAATCTATAGGTCATAACCAATAGATTGTGGTCAGAGTCCACATCTGCCGCTGGAAATGTCTTGCAATTTAAAACCTGGTTCCTAAATCTCTGTCTTACCATTATGTAATCTATCTGATACCTTTTAGTATCTCCAGGCTTCTTCGATGTATACAGCCTTTTTTATGATTCTTGAACCAAGTGTTACCTATGATTAAGTTGTGCTCTGTGCAAAATTCTACCAGGCGGCTTCCTCTTTCATTTCTTTGCCCCTGTCCATATTCACCTACTACGTTTCCTTCTCACCATTTTCCTACTACCGAATTCCAATCACCCACGACTATTAAATTTTCATCTCCCTTCACTATCTGATAATTTCTTTTATTTGATCATACATTTCTTCAATTTCTTCGTCATCTGCAGAGCTAGTTGGCATTTAAACTTATACTACTGTAGTAGGCGTGGGCTTCGTGTCAATCTTGACCACAATAAGGCGTTCACTATGCTGTTTGCAGTAGCTTACCCGTACTCCTATTTTTTATTCATTATTAAACCTACTCCTGCATTACCCCTATTTGATTTTGTATGTATAACCCTGGATTCACCTTCCCAAAAGTCTTGTTCCTACTGCCAACGAACTTCGCTAATTCCCACTATATCTAAATTTAACCTATCCATCTCCCTTTTTAAATTTTCTAACTTACCTGCCCGATTGAGGGATCTGATATTCCACGCTCTGATCCGTAGAACGCCAGTTTTCTTTCTCCTGATAACGACGTCCTCTTAAATAGTCCCTGCACGGAGATCCGAATGAAGGACTATTTTACCTCCGGAATATTTTACCCAAGAGGACGCCATCATCATTTAACCATACAGTAAATCTGCATGCCCTCGGGAAAAATTACGGCTGTAGTTTCCCCTTGCTTTCAGCCGTTCGCAGTACCAGCAAAGCAAAACCTTTTGGTTAGTGTTACAATGCCAGGCCATTCAATCACCCATACTGTTGCCCCAGCAACTACTGAAAAGGCTGCTGCCCCTCTTCAGGAACCACACGTTTGTCTGGTCTGTCAACAGATACCCCTCCGTTGCGGTTGCACCTACATTTCCGCTATTTGTATCGCTGAGGCACGCAAGCCTACCCACGAACGGCAAGGTCAGTGGTTCCGGGGGGGGGGGGGGGGGGATGTGGGTGCAGTTTCATTAGCTGTTTATAATTCACTTTCACAGACTGATTTGGTGTGTAGTATAAATAGCAAGTAGTGGTGTAATCTCCCACTTATTCCTACTTGCTGCTTTTGTCCACATTAGTCTTTTATGGAGATTTGAGAGAAGCGAATATTACAATAAAATTTCTAGTTAACTTATCTTTTCAGTAGATTTGGCTTCAGTTCTGATTCTTGAAGCTGAAATTCTCACACTTTAGGTCCTCATGGTTGAATTTATCTAAATAAATGTGAAGATTGTTGTTGCAGAATTTCTGTTGTTACGTTAATATATTTTGTCACATTTTTGTGTATCATACAGTCTCTTGATCTTTCACATTAAGAATGCCGAAATTAGAGGCATGCTTACTACTATCTTACCAGGCGGCAATAACAATATTCCAAAGGGTTTACATTTTTTCTGAAAAAATGCATTTCTATTAACTTCGATCATTATTTCATAAAGGAATAGAGAGATAAACATAGTAAACCGTACTAGACTGCGTAATTAATAATAGAAATTTTAAGTGTGGCAAATAATTCGTAATTTCAAATGTCTCTAAGAAATAATTTTAACTGTACATTAGGAACTAAAACTTATCGGTCATAACATTAAAATAAAGTAATTTATTTTCATAAATTATAGCTTGAAATATAACATACTATATATAAAATTATATGAAAATTTTCAGAAAAGCAGCTGAGATAAAATTGACCTGTCCAAAATTCGAAAAATTTACTGGTATCGACAACTACTGTCGTGGAAAAGTAACGCTAGAGGAGGATGTCCTGTTAGATGCTCCACCAAATTAAGGCTGTATGTTTGTGTGCCACAGGATGCTAGGAATTGGCAGATGTTACTGTGTCTGTGGAAGTTACTTTGCTAAATTTCTTAATTAAATAATTTTTGCTTGCTAATGACGATGGTAATGCCTGAGAAGTTGATTCAGTCTCCTTCCAACTTCAGTGTAAACTGAAGTTTACTGATGTGAGAATTTAAGTGTTGAAAAATTTGGTTGTTTTGTGGTTACCGTTCCATTAGCACAATACATTGTCTACATACCTGTTGCCGTATTGTATTTCAGAATCTATGATCAGAATTACCCATAAACGTTTTAGATAACAAGTCGCTCAGAGGGAATCACATTTTCAATACATCTGACTGACGGTACAGAGCCTGTTGAAATTGGAAATAATTTTGATTTAAGCATGTCTCAGCTGCCAAACTTATGGCGTCTGTCTCGGCAGGATTTTTTTGTAATTTTTTCTGCAATTTTAATGTAACAATTCCTTTAAAATTTCTATTGCCGTGGTGTTTCTGTGTTTTGTTTGAATGTATTCATGTTATCATGAAATATTTCAGAGATTTTGATGTGATTTCCTAGTTCTAGGTGAATTTTGAATAGTTAAACATGGAGGTCCTGCTTTTTTGTATGTAGGCATCTAATTTATTGCTTCAGCCACTCAGTTTCAGCTTTGTGTTTAGCACGTTGGGCTGCAGGTGACATACTGTTTACATTTACATGTTAGGTATTACATAATGTTAGGTATTACATAATGTGAAAGACAGATTCTGTAGAATTTTATATTTAAAATTGTGTGGTGTAACTTTGCTGTAGTGTTCCGCAAATTGTTGTAGAGCTTGCTTGGAAATACCAGGCAGGGCTTCGAGAAAACCATCTTGAGGTTGAAGGTCTTTCGTCGGTGTTTGCTTTAACAATAACATATGATTTTGGACGATGTCCGCCTTTAGCAAAATACAATTTTGTTTTTTGTCCCAGACATGTTTCAATGCAGTTGCAGCATCATCAGTGGTTTTTTTATTATTCTGGCCATTAAACGTAAGGAATGTTATCTACTGTTTAAATACATATAAATATTAGTTTCTAAATCGTAATTACTGATTTTTGAAGAGCACATAAAGTTGTGTATTCATACCTTCTTACCACATGGTGTGGTTTTTCTGCTGTATTGCGTTTTTACAGTGTTGTCTTTCTTTACCGTTTGTCACCTGCAACCATATACAACTTAAAGTATGCAAAAAATTTACGCATAAATTACGATTTTTATAGTGTTATGGTTATGCCTGAGATCAATAATTTATGTGGAAGGTTGTGTGTGTGTGTGTGTGTGTGTGTGTGTGTGTGTGTGTGTGTGTGTGTGTGTGTGTGTGTGTGTGTGTGTGTGTTAAAAAGAGAGAGAGAGAGAGGGGGGGGGGAGTATGTTTGAGGATTTTTCATTATTATTATAATTGTATATACAGGGTATTCTGTTTATCCTCACCACCCTAAATAATTGTTTGTCGAAATGCAAATTACAAAATATTTCAAGCAAATGCTCTTTAGCCATCAGGGGTATATCAATCAGCATGACTGCCTTAGTTGTAGCTTTGTTTTTTACAAAGTTATGAACAGCAGTGTGACTTTTTTAAGTGGCACCCTGTATTTTTTATTCGATGATTCATTTCCTCTTCTAAATACCTCGAAAATGTATCACAGTGTCCATTCACTGAAACACAACGTTGTTAATTACATAACACAACATTGACGTTGAGGTACCCAGCGCTTAGTGCAGGTACTCGGGGTAATGGAACACATCCACTTGGTGATGTTGACAGAGGACAAATTTTAACCTAAGTACGATGCACACCCGTAATTCTGTCAACCATCGTCAGTTGAAGAGTTGTGTGAGTAAAAATTTGGATTTTCAATATTTGCCATAATTATGGACGGAATTTAAAAATTCCAGTGCCCACAATAAGACAAAAGAAAGTGAATTCCTAAGGGACCCAACTGCTGAGGTCATCGGTCCCTAGACTTACACACTACTTAAACTAACTTACACTAACTTATGCTAAGAACAACACACACACCGATGCCCGAGGGAAGACTCGAACATCCGACGGGAGGGGCCGCGCAATCCGTGACATGGCGCCTCTAATCGCACGGCCACTCCGCGCCGCCCACAATAAGACAAGTAAAACATTTAGAAGCAGTGTGTTTTTCTGGAGACAGCGTAATAGACTTCGCACAAATATCTGAATTATATTCACCCAGTATTTGAGCATGAGATCACTTAGCAACTTCCAATAAAGTTTACCCATAATTTCAACCCTTAAGAGGGTTTTTCTCTCTGACATCCTCCACAAAATAATGAAATGGCGAAACGTTCATCACATACTGCTTTTTCGCTGTTTAAATAAACTCCAGCATCAGGTATGAAGTTTTATTAAATGCCTACTACCGACTTTCTGCTACACACTTTCCAGACAGTACCCACATATACCATTGAATGTACCTCCAAAATTGTATCATTTTTTCGTCACACTGATCAGGACATACGTATTCGTAAACACTGAGATGTGTGGGAAAATAGCTTTAGCTTAAAGTGGAGCTCAAAATAGCCAGACTATCGTACAGAGTTTCGTAATGAGAGCACTTACCGACTTCCAGAACAAAGTATAATTTCGAAACTTAACTACATTTTTTCTCTATTACATGCTTAAATTCCATTATGTAGCGCATTAATCCATTTGTAAAGTAATCCAAAGTTTTCAACCGGTTTTATACATGGGAGTTCGATTTTTAAAGAATAGGAAGTTTACTGGTTTATAATAAATTACTACTACTTTCCGTCCTAATCCTCTCTGTTAGGTAAAACATATTCATATGTATATGTAATACAACAAGAAGCTGCAAAAAACGTTGTCACAGTTGGGTGAGAATATTTGGTTTCAAACTTCGAACATTAACACAGTAGGAATCGCATTAAAATTTAATCATTTTACTGATGATAATTTGCTCTGATCTGTCAATCGTATGACCACTCTTAGTTTACATTCTTTCTGTAAATTATTGTTTCTGGAAGATCATTTGGGACTGTCGATGCCTCTGTAAAATTGACGTCTTTTTCAGGACCAAATGGTAATACAATTCCTGTTCCAGTTCCTCCTAACGCTGGAGCTGAGGCCCCGCAGATTTATGTCCGTGTAACTCAACGTATTCGTATGGAACCTGGTGAGTAGTATGTGTGCTGCAGACGAGTAACAAATGTCAAGACTTGCGCATGGCACGACACAGAAGCGGCATATCTGTATGAGGTCACTGTATGCTTGGATGTATTTGCACACGACAAAAAAAGTTTTCCATTATCCCGGTTCCCAGAATTCGTGAAGATATATGTTCGCTGTGGATATTGTATCACAGACACAGTCCCTTTGACTTTTCAGAGATGTCACTAAACCCGCCCAAAGATGTAAACAACCATGCATGAGCAGCCCCTATTAGACGGAGGCAGCCGATCACTTCCAGTCATTCCAACAGGAAGGAGGTACACGGCTCGTCTTGTCTGTAGTTCAACCATGCCCAAACGGTTAATACCTCGGTTCGATCGCGTCCCCATTTTTAATTTGTGCCAGAAAGGGCTGTCAACATGGGTAGTGTCCAGGTGTCCCGGAGTGAACCAAAGCGATGTTCCTCGGACATGTAGGATATACAGAATGACAGGAATTGTCGATGACGTGCCTCGCTCAGGCCGCCTAATTCTACTACTGCAGTGGATGACCGTTACCTACGGATTATGGCTCGGAGAAAACCTGACAGCAACGTCACCATGTTGAACAATGCTTTTCCTGCAGCCACAGGACGTCGTGTTACAACTCAAACTGTGAACAATGGGCTGCATGATGCGCAACTTCACTGCCGACGTACATGGTGTAGCAACGGCACCATGCAGCGCAGCACAGATGGGCCCAACAACATGCCGAATTGACCGCTCAGGATTGGCATCACGTGCCTTTAACCAGACAATTATCGGGCCCTGTTTGGAGGCAGGCTGAATGCCTTAGACACATTGTCCGGCGAGTGCAGCAAGGTGGAGATTCCCTGTTGTTTTCGGGTGGCATTATGTGGGGCCAACATACGCCGCTGGTGGTTATGGAAGACACCGTAACGGCTGTACAACAAGTAAATGCCATCCTCCGACCGATAGTGCATCCATCTCGGCAGCAGAGTGGCGAGGCATTCATCCTCATGGACAATTCGCGCGCCCATCGTGCACATCTTTTGAATGACTTCCTTCAGGATGACGACACTTGTGGATAATATGTCACGACGAATACAGGCATGCATCAATGCAAGAGGACGTGCTACTGGGTATTAGAGGTACCAGTATGTATAACAAGCTGGACCACCACCTCTGAAAGTCTCGCTGTTTGATGGTACAATATGCAATGTGTGGTTTTGGGCGGAAATGATGCTTATGTTGATCTCTATTCCAATTTTATATACAGGTCCAGGAACTCTCGGAACCAAGGTGTTGCAAAACTTTTATTGATGTGTGTGTTTCATACACTTCAGTAGTTAACTATCTACTTCAAAGCCAAAGATTAACACGTTTTCACATTTCGTGACGTTCAAAACTACTCATTCGTCAACATCCACAGTTACCAGGCAGTATTTGCTCTTTGCTCATGCTTTGTTAAGAGCTTGCTGCATATTTTGATTGTACATACTGCAAAACACTTCGCAGTTTTCAATAGAGATACTAGAAAATTTCTGATATTGCAGCTAATATGTTTACCGAGTCATTCACATACTACGTGAACGGTAATAACGCTATCACATTTCCGTAGAGCACTTTTGGGTGATTCTCCACCTAGTTTGTGCTGCGTTCTTATAGTCTAGAATATTGCCTCTAATCATGGTTCGTAAGAAATCGTGTTTTAAACAGTTTGAATTGTTTTGCGTGTGATGAGTATGTGTAGAGTTCATGTTGTTTGTCAGTGAGAACGTAATTTTCTCACAGGTACACTACCGCGAAACCGCTTAAACCATGAAATAGCTAGTTCGAAAGAAAATAAGGTAGCTGGCTTTGCAAATAACCACTAAGATTTCACCGCGAACTGGAAGTTTACCGTTTATTTAGGAAATGATTACTATATAATTCGAACAGGTGTGCGATCATTACATAACGATAAGCTTCTCTTTAGACTCTTGATGTCTTTCTTTTGCATGCGATTTTCGTCTACCATTTGATAATAGAATGGGAAGATAATTCTTGTAACTATGTACATTCCACTACTCATCACCCTGTTGGTTGTGGAGTGGAGACACAACTAAGGATGCTTTTTGTCGTAGAATATCCACCTGCTTTGAAGTGGGTCACATACCTTCTTAGCAGAGATGAATGATCATAAACTATCTGTCAAGATTTCGCGTCGATTTCCAGTAATGGAAGACATTCACATTAGGCAATTTCGTGGTCGACCAGAAGAAACCATTCGGGACAGCATCGGTATCTGATCCTAACGACACTACGAAATCCACTGTTCGACGCATGTTACAGCGGAAATTCTCTTCGAAAGCTCTTTCCCACGCCACAGAAAAAGGTGTAAAGTAATATTCTTTAAATGTTGGTTTTTTTAATCTGGCAGGAACAAATGTTAAAAATTTCTTGCGTGCGTCAGTCAGACTGACAGTGTGCCCAATGCACCTTAGCTAAAACTGCGCCTCGATGTACTCCTCTTTTTGGGTAAATTTGAATGATCTCTCTTACGCTTCTTACTTTTTATAGAAGTAAGTGATACCGAACTTTAGTTTACGAATTGACAGTCTTGCCTATCAAAGAACATCCTAGGTGCCACCAACAATCTTGTCCACTCATTTGAATATCTTTCTTGATAAAGTAACGTGAGATTAGTTATGCTTAATACTAGTATTAACTGACTTGAGAATTTCATATTGAATGTGACAGTGTCTTCGTCGGGGTGATAGGCCTAGTTCAGGTTCAGGAAATTTGGCTGCATTCTGCCTTAACAAGTATTCTCGTTACCATTCGTCTTTGCATTTACATGGTAACTAAATGGTAACACATGTGTCGATACTCATCAATTTTGGATAGATAAATAAACAATGTGTGATTCATATTAAATGCTGAAATAAACAGTACTAATTATCCACAACAATATTTATTTTATGATTGGTTGTGGACCGGGTACTTCTGCTTTCTAGGCCATCCTCAGATAATTCAAAACTAGATAGATAATTCACACATCATCGTAGAGAGCATATAGCTGCAGGAGGATTGTTTTTCCAGAAATATGTCACAATGTAGGACTAAACATCTACGCGAAAACCACAGGCGTTTTGAAATCAAAGACGCCCCGAGCAGACATCATTTTACACTACAATAAAAGATAAAAAGTCTAAAAATGTACAGACCAAAACAGTACACAACTGAGTAGTGGTGTGGTTCAAATGGCTCTGAGCACTATGCGATTTAACTTCTGAGGTCATCAGTCGCCTAGAACTTAGAACTAATTAAACCTAACCAACCTAAGGACATCACACACATCCATGCCCTATGCAGGATTCGAACCTGCGACTGTAGCGCCTAGAACCGCACAGCCACTCGGGCCGGCGGTAGTGGTGTGGACTACTAAGTTACATGTAAAAGGTAACCTGACAATGTGATTAATTGGCAAAAAGGGAGAGGGTCGGGCCAGGTAGGAGAAGGAATTCATTATAATATCCGTGGGAAACAGTTACACTGCCTACAACAAACATATTATGTTATGGTGAGAAAATTATTAACTGTCGTTTGTTTGTTCCGTGGACATTATCACATTTACTGTCACAAAAATGACATTCACTCAGAACATGTTCAGCAAAGGAGGAATCTTTCTCTTTCATTATCCAGCACCTTTCATGCTCAGTCAATCCAGTAACCCCCATGCTCTATGGATCATATCGTATTTATCATCACAAAAATAACATTCATTCAGAGCACGTTTAGCAATAGTGGAATCCTTTGTTTTCAGTACCCAGGTCCTTTCATGTTCAGTCAGTCCAGTAACCATAGCGCTAGGTAACTGACATACATATAGTTTGCCACGCAGTTTCCTGGAAATCATATACATTCTGCTGTGTTTTAAAGGAATAATTTTGGCTTTACTGTTGAACAAAAAGTTGGTAATAGTATTCCTAGTGTAGAAACCTGAAGTATGTGAACTGTATTTTAGTTTGGTGACAAATATATGTGAAGCCCCACCTACATACAGCAAGGTGGCCCATTTGTTGTCATTGCGATTTAATGCCTACTGAGAAGGATTTACATGTGCTGTTATCCTCGCGCTTGTTTCTATGAAGTTTGTCATCAGTTAGGGTAGGACTGTAATCAATATTGCTATAGTTATTTATCATTTACTTTCAGAATCTGATTAGGTTTGTAGTATAGATAGCAGGGAGTGCTACATGGAGTCGAAGGCTGTATGTTTGTGTGACACAGAATGCTAGGAACTGGCACGTAGTAATTACTGTACTGTATGTCTTAAATTTATTATTTTTGCTTGTTAATACATATAGCAATGTCTGAAAAGTTGATTTAGTTTCCTCCCGATCTCATTCAAAACTTAATTTTATTGAGGTGCGAATTTAAATGTTAGAAAAATTTGTTTGTCTGGCGGTACCTATCACCTGGCGCAGCACATCGTCTACATACCTAGTCCCGTATTTTACTTTGGAACTCTCAGGGCACTTTATCCAAAAATGATTGTTCAGAATGATTTATAAGCATTTCAGCTAATAAGGGGCTGTGAGGAAGCCCTGTCGTTACTACTTCTGACAGAGAGTACAGAGCCTGTTGAAATAGGAACTGGTTTTGATTTAAGCATGCCTCATCTACCAATCTTACACTATTGGCCATTAAAATTGCTACACCACGAAGATTACGTGCTACAGACGCGAAATTTAACCGACAGGAAGAAGATGCAGTGATATGCAAATGAAAAGCTTTTCAGAGCATTTACACAAGGTTGGCGCCGGTGGCGACACCTACAACGTATGGCATGAGGAAAGTTTCCAACAGATTTCTCATACAAAAACAGCAGTTGAGCGGCGTTGCCTGGTGAAACGTCTTTGTGATGCCTCGTGTAAGGAGGAGAAAAGCGTACTATCACGTTTCCGACTTTGATGAAGGTCGGATTGTAGCCTATCGCGACATTGCTGTTTATCGTATCGCGACATTGCTGTTCGCATTGGTCGAGATTCAATGACTGTTAGCACAATGTGGAATCGGTGGGTTCAGGAGGGTAAAACGGAACGCCGTGCTGGATCCCAACGGCCTCTTATCACTAGCAGTCGAGATGACAGGCATCTTATCCGCATGGCTGTAACGGATCGTGCAGCCACGTCTCGATCCCTAAGTCAAGAGATGGAGACGTTTGCAAGACAACAACCATCTGCACGAACAGTTCGACGATGTTTGCAGCAGCATGGACTATCAGCTCGGAGACCATGGCTGCGGTTACCCTTGACGCTGCATCACAGACAGGAGGGCCAGCGATGGTGTACTCAACGACGAACCTGGTTGCACGAATGGCAAAACGCCATTTTTTCGAATGAATCCAGGTTCTGTTTACAGCATCATGATGGTCGCATCCGTGTATGGCGACATCGCGGTGAACGCACATTGGAAGCGTGTATTCGTCATCGCCATACTGGTGTATCACCCGGCGTGATGGTATGGAGTGCCATTGGTTACACGTCTCGGTCACCTCTTGTTCGCATTGACGGCACTTTGAACAGTGGACGTTACATTTCAGATGTGTTACGATCCGTGGCTCTACCCATCATTTTATCACTGCGAAACCCTACATTTCAGCAGGATAATGCACGACCGCATGTTGAAGGTCCAGTACGGGCCTTTCTGGATACAGAAAATGTTCGACTGCTGCCCTGGTCAGCACATTCTCCAGATCTCTCACCAATTGAAAACGTCTGGTCAATGGTGGCAGAGCAACTGGCTCGTCACAATACTCTAGTCACTACTCTTGATGAACTGTGGTATCGTGTTGAAGCAGCATGGGCAGCTGTACCTGTACACGCCATCCAAGCTCTGTTTGACTCAATGCCCAGGCGTAACAAGGCCGTTATTACGGCCAGAGGTGGTTGTTCTGGGTACTGATTTCTCAGGATCTATGCACCCAAATTGCGTGACAATGTAATCACATGTCAGTTCTAGTATAATATATTAGTCCAATGAATACCCGTTTATCATCTGCATTTCTTCTTGGTGTAACAATTTTAAGGTCCAGTAGCGTATATTCTTTGTCTCAACTGCACTTTTTCAGGTTATATGTAACAATTTCTTTCAATCTTCTGTAGCTTATCTAACAGAAATATTGGAAAATAAGCTAACGAGAGGAGCGCTAGGGGAATTAGTACATCTTTTAGTTGTTTGACCAATTTTAGTATATCAGATATTCCAAATATTAAATTTAAAATGAAATCCAGACCATTAGCTGCTTAGAGGCGTTGATAAACATGAACTGGGACACTTGAAAATGTGTGCCCCGACCGTGACTCGAACCTGTGGTCGCCAGCTTACATGGCAGACGCTGTACCCGACAGAGCCACCGAGGACACAGAGGATAGTGCGACTGCAGGGACTTATCTCTGGCACGCTCCCCGTGAGATCCGTATTTCCAACTTACTGTCCACACACTACATTTGTAGTGCCGCTGCCCACTATACTCATTACTCGCGGCAGTCAGTCTACCGATTCCCGTAAGAGTTTGAGCAATGTGAGTGCATCCGCACTAAAGAACATCATTGGCTGGTAAGCCTTATCTATATGGAGATGGTATCTGTTCTTTCGGACATGTCTGAAAGAACAGATACCATTTTCTGATTCTCATATTCCCAATACTGGTCTCGAAAGGTCCTATGTATTTTTGAAACAAGCTTTGTACAGTTATAAACTATCTTTAATTTTGTGTAAATTATAGTTTCAGCCTTTCGTTGTCTTATAATGGCCTTAATAGCATAAATCCGCTAAACAACTATCAAAAATAAATATTGTTGTGGATCATCAGCACTGTGCATTTCAGTTTTTAATGTTCCTGTGTTCCTCCAGGTACCGACTCAATACTCCAAAGATGTTAATACATGTGGTAACGTCCTGCTGTACTATACTGGTTTTTGTAGAACTCATTACTATCCATTTCTCAAAAAAAAATATACCAACTAGACGAACATCCTTATATTAATATTTGCTGTATGATATGGGATGTAAGCTGGGGAAGTCGTTCGACGTATTGGACCGCAAGCGTTCTGCGAATGGCGACGACGAAGTCTTCCGATAGGCTGCACAGCATTCATTCAGAAATATTTTGTGGACTCCTCGAGTCCATGTATTTGGATAACGATCGTACGCTGACACTAGAGGAGTGTAGCAGACGTAGCACGCAAACTTCTTCGGCGCCGACTCGGCAAGCGTGGAGAAGGGGGGGGGGGGGGGGGGGGGGATTCAGAGATTAATCAAAGCTCGAAATCTGGTTTGAACCGTCGTCCTCCCGAATACGAGACCACTGTCGTATCTTTGAAAATTTAAAATATTGGTTTAATGCATCGCGTAGTCTCCGTAGTCTCCTCCCTTTTGAGTACTGTGCACAGAACGGTGATAGAATTAAGTTGAACTGTGAAGAAAGCCTTCTTTTTGAGGTTGTTCAACTCTCACCTCGTATTGGCTTGAATTTCGGTTCCGCTGTCAACTCGTCGATCCATCATGTGAATTTCTGCACTTTGTCGTTTTGTGGTAGTTTCGTAATGAAAACACGAGGTCTCATCGTTCTGATGATTTTTCAGAAAAGAATATTCCGCAAAGACACCGTCATTTTGAACGCAAAACTGCACAAAGCGAGCGCTGCCAAAGGAATTTAAAACCCTGGTTTGCAGAGCAATTCCGGGAAGATCACACACACACACACCACACACCACACACCACACACCACACACACACACACACACACACTCTACTAACGCCACCACACGAAGAGAGATGACCATCGTCAGACGTTACCGATGTTGAAAATTAATAACCAAAGGGTGAGGTAGCATGGAGAGACCAGGAGTCCACGCAGAATTTAAGCGGAAACTTCTATATCTATTTAATACGTTACTTGCTAATTTAATTTCAACTGTTTCCGTAATAACACTATTCCATCAGTTGGAAGTGCATGCCAGAATCTCCGTGCTTTAGATGGTGGTCGAAAAACACATTTCACATCATATTTCCGCAAACTACGATCACTACCGTTGGAAACGCTCCCTGCGTGAGGTAAAAAACTGTAGGCTTTTGAGCGAACTCTGTGTTAGCGCCATTCACCCGTTGTACGGTTACGGTCGGTAGCGCAATGCACGTCTGATTAGTCTTTCAGTATACACATTCTGACAAAAGGTGACTTCAAGATGGGCTAACTCAGCTATCACTGTTGGGAACTTGGATGACGTGGGCCATGCCTAAAAAGATACGAAGTACCCCTTCACGCTGAACCGTATGGCGTCAGTAATGAACTTGTAGATACAAGTGAGTGGTAGTAGTGTTTCTATAAGAGCCATCTCCCACGTACCATCAACCTTCCATCTCCGCAATACATCAAGTAAGGGAGGGTAACCATCCCTTTTCATTTCTATCATGAAAGGAATATTTGGGTGGACTGAATGTATGTGCTGGTCTGCTGCTCGAGATAGTCTCCCTTCGTACTGATGCCGAAACAGTCTTCCATCCTGATCATTCCAAATATCTTCTAATTCTCTGAGAAATTCTTTATCCTTAAGCGTGTACTCTTGTTTAGATTGAAGCGTGTCACAAGCTCTACACTTTTTTTCGTCACATTGCACACACAAGAGTTTTTAGTTACCGTTGTCAATGTGATGTTCAAGCTTATCCACAGTGAATATTTTAGAGTACGTGACGTAGTATTAATTTTATTCAAATACAGATAACAGAGGCCAGTTACTTTTCATAAACTACGAGGGTAGTATCAAAAGTAAGGTCTCCTATTTTTTTTATAAGTACAATGGTTTACATCACTTCACAGCTTGAACATTTAGCTATTTTTCGACATAATCACCATTTCTGTCGATACATTTTTGTACACGATGTGGCAGTTTCTGTATGCCCATGTCATAGCAGCTCGCCGCCATGCTATTCAGAAAGCTACTAACCTCATCTTTCACCTCGTCGTCCGAGCTGGATCGCTGGGACCACAATTAACGCTGACAGGTTCTGTGAGACTCTGAAAAAACTCAAACGGGCAATTCAAAGCCGGAGAAGAGGAATGTTGAGCAAGGGCGTACACATTCTCCATGACAACCCTCGCCCGCACATCGTTCGGCATACCGTTGATATCCTGCAACAGTTTCAGTGGAACATAATCACCCACCCACCCTACAGTCCTGACTTGGCGCCCAGTGACTATCACCTGTTCCCTAGGTTAAAAGAACATTTGGCCGGAAAACGATTCATTTCCGACGACTAGGTGAAAGAAGAGGTTCATAACTTTCTGAACAGCAAGGTAGCGAGCTGGTATGACATGGGCATACAAAAACTGCTTCAACGTTTACAAAAATGCATCGACATAAATGGTGATTATGTCGAAAAATAGCTAGATGTTCAAACTGTAAACTGATGTAAACCATTGTAGAAATAAACAGGTCCATGTAATTATAAAAAAGGTACGAAACCTTACTTTTGGGATTACCCTCGTAGTTTTAAAGCTTTTTTAGGCTCATGTTCTGATGGAACATGCAGAAATTAAATTTTTTATTGTGATGTTGCGTACCGGATTGTGGGAACATGGGAGTTATTGTCGTTAACATCTACTTGGCTGCTTACATTTTAACTTCTTGTCAGCCACAGAATTAATCACCTTTTACTATAAACGCTGGCATCCACGATAAACCCGCCAGCGTGCAATAGGTTCCGTACAGCAATGTCAACAATCAGTCTTAACACCTGTGATTTTCACGAGCGAGGTAACTTTTCATGTCAGCAAATTGTCAAAGCGGCATACTTAAAAACTACAAATCAAGGTATCAGAATTGAAAACGGTTCACCCTTAAGCTATGTAAACCTCACAAAAACATTTTTATTAACATAAGTACTGTCAGGACACTATCTCTCTAGTTTCTTGATATCTGATGCAACTAGACTGGTTTTCCACGAGGTGACGTATCATTGCGTTTCATTCTGGAAAACTGGAAAATGCTTAGCGAGAACTTTCCCCAACAGTTGACTCGTACAAGAACGCTTACTGGCCTGCGGCATGAGCACGTTAGAATGCAGATATAATTCCATCCTGTTAATTTGTTTAAAGGTATTTAAAGAAATTGTTTGTTCCCTAAAACTGCTTTATTTAAAATATTTGCGAGGGAGAATAATAGCTGGTATGAAGCCAGCTAAATCTAATAACTGAATAATAGCATCGATTACTAACCACTATACCGTATACTAGTATCTTTGGCAGATATCCTAGCTAATGGCTTGCAGGGCCAAAAAAATTTAACACTTTTAAATGTTTTTATTATGTATTCATTAAGAGAGACAATTTTATTTTAAATGTTAATGTTATGCGAATGTTATGGTTTGAAACTGTTTGTCCTGAGGTCCCCAAATACCCTGAAAGGTCTCTGTTGGATTCCTTTCATGTTAATTTCTTAAATCTGTTGTCATTTACGGCATAAATTCCTCTTCTAAATTTACTGTGGTGTTTCTGACTATCTGGGAGGAGACTGAGTAGTGGAACGTGTTATTTTTACACATAAACAAGAACGGTGTGTCACACTACTACACTTTAAAACACAGTTTATATGTAATTCATGTCACACAGTCTCATACGGAACCTACATCCGCTTGCTTTTATATACTGTATATGATAAGATACTGTCATCTCCCTTCCCTTCTGTGTGAGAGGGTGAATGAGCAAACGTATTTCTAGTTGCATGCTTGATGGTAGCAGACAAGCCTGTCTGCTAGAGAACAGTAGGACCAACGTCGGAACAGGTAGCTACGCTTTCTAAAAGCAAAGAGGTTTCTATCCTTAGTGTTGTCCTGTCAGTCCCTTGTTATGTTGGTATAGGAAGCTGCCTCTCTGGGCACTTTCGTTTTGTATACGGAAGTGCCCTTGGTAGGAGCCCAGGTCAGTCTGTCCGCGGCGAGCGTCTGAAGTGGTAAGATCTCCGGCTAAGCGCGTGTCTGCTAAGTCCGCAGGACAATGGATTTCTTAAGTTCAGCCTAACTGAAAATTTAATCACCTTTATTTCAGGTTTAGCTCTAAAATATCTAATGTTATCTTAAATTGCAACGCAGTGTATTTCGAGTGTGAACTTCAGAATATTTTCCAGTAGTTGCTTTGTCATTACTTTGTGAGTAAAGTGGAACGACGTGTTGATCAGTAACTCTAACTAAGATCATCAATCTTAAATGCGAATTTGCGTGAGATTGTAACGTCTCGCCTTAACAATATTTTTCAATATAGCAACTTTTCTTCATGTTCAACCCACGTGGGGTGTACTTTGTGAGACCAGTACCACGTGCTTATACAATTGTTTGACCCATCAGGTTAATAGTATGACGATAGTAACCAGTTCGAGGTTTTTCTTTTGTAAATTGCGTTTCGATGTAATTTATTTTAATTACCAAAATTATTGTGGAGTTACACTCTTTCTGTAAACCAAGTTGACCACGTGAAGCATGTGGTGTAATCATCAAAGTAGCCCTCAGCTATTCTTTTCGGGAAGATTTCACAAATAGTTAGTATGAATTTAGTATACCAGTGTGTGGTAATTTCATGACGGACAGGATGGCTCTACGAACGTAACTTCTTTGGGTGAAAATTGTATCGGTTGGTTGTGGTTAATTTCCTCTCGCTTACGTTTCAACGTTCTTCGTGTGTTAATTTATGAATGCAGTGTTGTATGCAGTCTCCCAATCTTGGCTCCATATTTGATGTGTTCCGTAAGATTACAAACCCACATTTTCACAATCCTAAATAAGGCACCAGCTTAGTTATGACTCAAGTTTAATATGCTGAAATTTCAATGGTTAATGTTAAAATAAATTTCCAAATATAAACTGATTTATTTCTTCTTGTTTAAATTCTCTTTTTTTATATATGTATCACCGTAACTAGTAAAAGGTTATAATTAGTGTTAGTCTGGTTAGGAATTTGGTAAGCTAGACTGGATACCTGGTGAAACAGTTGCGCAGTAATGCAAGGTTAACTTCCTCAGATAGCTCACAGTTTTTATCCCACTTTTATGCTCATGAATAGCAGCACCGCTTACATAACAAATTAAAGCAACAATATTACAACCCAGTCTACATTCATTGAGTATTTGAGAATGAGAGGAATTATCAACTTCCGAGAAAAATTTAAATATAATTTCAAGCCCTTAGGAAAAATTTTCTCTCGGGCACCCTCCGCAAAATGACGAAAGGAAAAGAGCTTATCTCTTACCGGTACTACGTTTTCACTGTTCATAGGGTCAGACTTTAGCACCAAGTATCAAGTTTTATTAATTCTTTGCTACCTACTTTCTTCGCAACATAGTTTGCAGATACTATCCACATATACTACTGAATGTACTTCGAAAACAGTATCATTGTGAGACGCCCAGTGCAGGAGATAAGACGTCATAAACACTGAAGTACATGAAAAACTAGCTTTTGCTTAGAATGGATTAATAGAACGTTAAAGCTCTTTTGTGCATGAGAGTTAGAGTCTTCAAATTACCGGGAGTTTACTGATTTATAACAAATTAATACTACTTGTACTTTTACTACTAGGCCTCCTAGTCCTCTCTACTACGTAAAACATATTTACATGTTTCTGTAATACAACAAGCTGCTACGAAAAACAATTTCAGAGTTGCGAGGGGATATTCTGTGTCATGCTTCCAGCAATCGGACAGCGGTAACAGCATTCAGTTATAAGCAGTTTTCTGATGTCAGTTTGCTCTGCTCAGTGATTCATATGACCGATGTTCGTTTACACCCCTGCTGTATCTTGACACTCAGTCAGAACTGTCGATGCCTCTCTAAAACTGACGTCTTTTTCAGGTGGTCGCGGTCCACAGGGCCCTGGAGGACAGGCCCCACAGAATGCAGAAGCAGAAGCACATGCCGCTCAGCCCACAGATAATGCTGCTCGTGAGTACTACGTGTACTACATACAAGTAATCTATGTGAGGCCTTCAGCAGGGCACGGCACATAAGCGGCGAATCAGGAAATCACTGCTGGTTTGGATGGATTTATTCCATACACAGATTGAATGACTTTACTTGTTAATCATTTATCGTGGAGAAAAGAAGTAATAAAATTTCACATTTCATGACATTCTAAACTATGCATTCGTCAACATTAACAGTTACTTGGCAGTATTTTCTCTCGGCTGATGTTTTATTAAGAGCTTACTGATTATTTTTGTAATATGTATATCGGATAATACGTGTCGCTTTTCAATCACGTTGCAAGAGAATTTGTAATATTGCAGCTAAATTATTCACCGAGTCATTCACACACTACTTGAGCAGTAATAGCGCTCTTTCATTTCCGTAGGGCGCACTGATAGTTCCATTTGTATTAGTGGGTGATTCTTCACCTAGCTTGTGCTGTGTTCTTACTGTCAAGAAGACTGCCACTA
This sequence comes from Schistocerca gregaria, assembly GCF_023897955.1. NCBI lineage: Eukaryota > Metazoa > Arthropoda > Insecta > Orthoptera > Acrididae > Schistocerca > Schistocerca gregaria. Next base: position 472,762,218 of record NC_064931.1, read on the forward strand.
ATCATGGCTCGTAGGACATCGTGTTTAAAGAGTTTTAATTGCGTTTCGTATGATCAGTATTTTTATAATTCATTTTGTTTGTCATGAAGAACGTAATTTTTTTTTAGGTACTGTAGTGCGATAAGGTTAAACCATAAAATGGAAAAGTTGGAAGAAAATAAGGCAGCAGTCCTTGTAAATAACCACCAACATCCCCCCCCCCCCCCCATTCTAGAGGTCTGGTGTTGGTACAGGAAGTGATTACTACGAATTTCAACCAAAGTATTAAAAGATGACGAATAGCTACGCTTTAGACGCTTGATGTATTTCTCTTGCCTGTGTTTTCGCGCTACCATCTGCGAGTAGAATGGGAAGTTGTTTCTGGTAACTATGTACCTTCCGCCTCTCATCACCCTATGGCTTGTGGAGCGGAGACTCAACCAAGGATGTTTTCCATCGTACTGTATCTACCTGCTTTTCAGTGGGCGTCACACATCTTTAGCAGAGATAAATGATCATAAACTGTCATGTCAAGATTTATTATCGATTGTAACAGAAGACATTGCAGTAGGCCAGTTTATGGCTGGCCACAAGAAACCAGTTGACGACAGTATCTGTTTTAGTGGCACCACGATATCCAATGTTCCACCCATGTTACATCGGAAGTCCTTCTCGGAAGTTCCACCGGGGGTCGATTCGCACAATAACCCTGAAAGAGTGGTTCGGTGTGGGGCGGCGGAGGGGTGAAGTGGACTACGGTGGTCGTCGTGGGGTTGTGGACCACTGCGGCTGCGGTGGGGACGGAGCCTCTCCGTCGTTCCTAGGCCCCCTGTTAACATACAATACAAAACAATACAATACAGTACAATTCAGTAGGTGAACCTACTTGCCTTACATATAATTTGCTACGCATATTGCAGAAAATCCTGTAAATTCCACTATGGTCTAAAGGTGCAATTTGGTGTTTACTGTTGAATAGAATGTGATCAACAGTATTCCTAGTATAGAAAACTGACAAATATCACGTGGAATTTAGTTTGCTAGTACGTATCTGTGAATCTGACCTACATACAGCATGGGCGCACATTTGTTGTCAGTGTGACTTAGTGCCTACTGAGGAGGATACAGAAGTGCTGGTATCCTCCATCTTCTTTCTCCCAAGTATGTTACCAGTTAGGATGGGACTATTATCAGTACTGAGTGAAATACATATAATTACTTATAGTACACTTTCAGAATGTGATCTGATTTTTGGTATGGACAGCATGTCATGCTCCACCGAGTCGAAGCCTGCATGTTCGTGTATCACAGTATTCCAGGACTTGGTAAGTATTACTGTGTCTGTAGGAATTACTTTGCTGTATGTCTTAAACAAAAGTTTTTGTTTGCTCTAGTCAAGGGTAATATCTAGATAGTTCATCAGCAGAGTACATCGTCTACATACCTGGTCTTGTGTAGTAGTTTAGGACACTTACGGGTTTTTTATCTATAAATATTTATTCAAAATTATTCGTAAACGTTTCAGCTAATAAGGGGCTCAGAGGAAAATCAATTACCATGATATCTGACATATTGTGCAGTTCACAGAATCTCTTGAAACTGGAAATAACTTAGTTTATAACATGTCTCAGTTGCCATTTTTATTTCCTCTGTCTCAACTGCATTTGTTAAGGCTTCATGTAACAATTCCTTTAAAATTTCTGTAGCCTATCGAACTGGAAATTGGAAAATAGGCTGCTGGCTTCAAAAGAGTCAGAGGGGCACTATGTGGAGATGGTGCATCTTTTAGCTGTTCGACTAATGCAACAATATTAGTTATACCAAATATGTGCCGTAAAGTGTCTTATATCACAGAAAAAAGAAATTTTGTACAGTTATAAACTCTCATTGACCTTGTGTAGATTATTATTTTAGTTTTATGTTGCCTTAAACTTACCTAGATAGCCGTACTATAAAATAAATATTGCTGTGCAAGATAAGTACAGTGCATTTCAGTTTTTAATGTTCCTACTTATGTGGGAATTTAAGGAGATGGGACCTGTATAAACTGAAACAACCAAAGGTTGTACAGAGTTTCAGGGAGAGCATAAGGGAACAATTGACAGGAATGGGAGAAAGAAATACAGTAGAAGAAGAATGGGTGGCTTTGAGGGATGAAGTAGTGAAAGCAGCAGAGAATCAAGTAGGTAAAAAGACCAGGGCTAGTAGAAATCCTTGGGTAACAGAAGAAATATTGAACTTAATTGATGAAAAGAGAAAATATAAAAATGCACTAAATGAAGCAAGCAAAATGGAATACAAACGTCTCAAAAATGAGATCGACAGCCAAAATGGCTAAGCAGGGATGGCTAGAGGACAAATGTAAGGATGTAGAGGCTTATCTCACTAGGGGTAAGATAGATACTGCCTGTTTGCAGATAAGAGAACCACTTGTATGAACATCAAGACCTTAGATGTAAACCCAGTTCTAAGCAAAGAAGGGAAAGCAGAACGGTGGAAGGAGTACACAGAGGGTCTATACAAGGGCGATGTACTTGAGGACAATATAATGGAAATGGAAGAGGATGTAGATGAAGATAAAATGGGAGATACGATACTGCGTCAAGAGTTTGACAGAGCACTGAAAGACCTGAATCGAAACAAGGCACCGGGAGTAGACAACATTCCATTGGAACTACTGACGGCCTTGGGAGAGCCAGTCCTGACAAAACTCTACCATCTGGTGAGCAAGATCTATGAGACAGGCGAAATACCCTCAGACTTCAAGAAGAATATAATAATTCCAGTCCTAAAGAAAGCAGGTGTTGACAGATGTGAAAATTACTGAACTATCAGTTTAATAAGTCACAGCTGCAAAATACTAATGCGAATTCTTTACAGACGAATGGAAAAACTGGTAGAAGCCGACCTCGGGGAATATCAGTTTGGATTCCGTAGAAATGTTGGAACACGTGAGGCAACACTGACCCTACGACTTATCTTAGAAGCTAGATTAAGGAAGGGCAAACCTACGTTTCTAGCATTTGTATACTTAAAGAAAGCTTTTGACAATGTTGACTGGAATACTCTCTTTCAAATTCTGAAGGTGGCAGGGGTAAAGCACAGGGAGCGAAAGGCTATTTACAATTTGTACAGAAACCAGATGGCAGTTATTAGAGTCAAGGGGTATGAAAGGGAAGCAGTGGTTGGGAAGGGAGTGAGACAGGGTTGTAGTCTGTCCCCGATGTTATTCAATCTGTATATTGAGCAAGCAGTAAAGGAAACAAAAGAAAAATTCGGAGTAGGTATTAAAATCCACGGAGAAGAAATAAAAATATTTAGGTTCGCCGATGTCATTGTAATTCTGTCAGAGACAGCAAAGGACTTGGAAGAGCAGTTGAACGGAATGGATAGTGTCTTGAAAGGAAGACATAAGATGAGCATCAACAAAAGCAAAACGAGGATAAGGGAATGTAGTCGAATTAAGTCGAATAATGCTGAGGGAGGTAGATTAGGAAATGAGACACTTAAAGTAGTAAAGGAGTTTTGCTATTTGGGGTGCAAAATAACTGATGATGGTCGAAGTAGAGAGGATATAAAATGTAGACTGGCAATGGCAAGGAAAGCGTTTCTGAAGAAGAGAAATTTGTTAACATCGAGTATAGATTTAAGTGTCAGGAAGTCTTTTCTGAAAGTATTTGTATGGAGTGTAGCCATGTATGGAAGTGAAACATGGACAATAACTAGTTTGGACAAGAAGAGAATAGAAGCTTTCGAAATGTGGTGCTACAGAAGAGTGCTGAAGATTAAATGGGTAGATCACATAACTAATGAGGAAGTATTGAATAGGATTGGGGAGAAGAGAAGTTTGTGGTACAACTTGACCAGAAGAAGGGATCGCTTGGTAGGACATGTTCTGGGGCATCAAGAGATGACCAATTTAGTATTGGAGGGTAGCGTGGAGGGTAAAAATCGTAGAGGGAGACCAAGAGATGAATACACTAAGCAGATTCAGAAGGATGTAGGTTGCAGTAGGTACTGGGAGATGAAGAAGCTTGCACAGGATAGAGTAGCATGGAGACAGGACTGAAGAACACACACACACACACACACACACACACACACACACACACAATTTTCCCGAAGTACCGACAGAGTACTCCAAAGATATTATTAAATGCGCTGACTAACTACTGTACTATACTGGTTTTTGTAGAATTCATAATTATCCATTCCTTAAAAACATAATATATTAACTAGAGGAACTTTATTATACTTATATTTTCTGTATGATTTGGGATGCACGCTGTGGAAGTCGTTTGACGTGTTGGGCCACTTCTGTTCTGTGACTGACCACGACGAAGTCTTTCGGTAGACTACATAGCATTCTTTCTGGACTTCACAAGTCCATGTAATTGAGTAGCAGATGTACGTTGACGGTAGAGATGTGTAATTTATTTATTTTATTTACACGCCAAGTTCCGTAGGACCAAAATGAAGAGCAAATCTCCAAGGTCATGTATCATGTCAGTACATGAAATTACAACATAAAAGTAATAACAGATAAAAATAAAGTGTTTATGAACCCGAAAAACTCAATCCATAATTTTAAGTAAACGCAAATAACAATACAACAAGAATCAGCTTAATTTTTCAAGGAAGAGAATTGGTGGAGTTACCCATGAGGAGACTCTTCAGTTTAGATTTGAAAGCGCTTGGATTAGTGCTAAGATTTTTGAATTCGAGCGGTAGCTTATTGAAAATGAAAATGAATGCAGCAGTATACTGCCCACCTTTCTACATAAGAGTTAAGGAAGTACGATAAAAATCTAGGTTTGATTTCTGCCAAGTATTAACTGAGTGAAAACTGCTTATTCTTGGGAATAAGCTAATATTGTTAACAAGAAATGACAGTAAGGAATATATAACTTGAGAGGCCAATGTCAAAATACCCAGATACGTGAACTTACACAACCTATTGCCCGAACCGCCCATTCTAAGCCAAAAATATCCTTTTGTGATGGGAAGAGTTAGCCCAAAATATAATATAATACCATACCATATAAGCGAATGAAAATAAACAAAGTAGGCTAATTTTCCTGTCGAACGATCATTCACTTCAGATACCATTCGAATAGTAAAAATAGCAGCACTAAGTCTTTGAACAAGATCCTGAACGTGTGTTTTCCACAACAGTTTACTATCTATCTGAACACCTAGAAATTTAAACCATTCAGTTTCACTAATCATATGCCCATTCTGTGAAATTAAAACGTCAAGTTTTCTTGAATTGTGTTTTAGAAACTGAGTGTTACTGTGATTTAGAGTTAGTTTATTTTCTACAGACCATGAACTTAGGTCACGAACTGCACTATTTGAAACCAGGCCAATCTCGCACACAACATCCTTCACTACCAAGCTAGCGTCATCAGCAAACAGAAATATTTTAGTTACCTGTAATACTAGAGGGCATATCATTTATATAAATAAGGAACTGGAGTAGCCCCAACACTGATCCCTGGGGCGCTCCCACTTGACTGTGCCCCACTCAGACTCCACACCACAGCCATTCTCAACATTGTGAATAATGACCTTTTGCTGTCTGTTGCTGAAGTAAGAGGTGAACCAATTGTGAGCTACTCCCCGTATACCATAATGGTCTTGCTTCTGGAGCAATATTTGGCGATCAAGACAATCAGACGCCATAGTTAAATCAAAGATATGCCTAGCGTTCGGAACCTTTTGTTTAGCCCATCCAGTACCTCACAGAGAAAAGAGAATATAGCATTTTCAGTTGTTAAATGACTTCTGAAGCCGAACAGTACATCTGATAGCAAATCGTGTGATACAATGATCAATTATCTTTACATACATAGCCTTTTCAATAACTTTAGCAAACACCGATGTCATAGAAAAAAAGCGGCTTTACTATTCAGTACTTCAGTCGTTCAGGAAACTAACATTCGTAAAGGAAAAATTACAAATGTGACTAAATACACGACTAACGTGTGCAGCACAGTACTTAAGTATTCTGCTAGGCACTCCATCATATCCATGAGAGTCCTTAGTCTTCAGTAATTTAATTATTTACTCAATCTTCCACTTGTCACTATCACAGAGACATCAGTCTTAGGAAGTAATTTTCCAACAGAGTTATATGATTACCTGTAAAAAGTAAGTTTTTATTTAATGCACCAGTAATGCTCAGAAAATGATTGTTAAATACTGTATATATTTCTGACATATCAGTGACAGAAATATTTTTACTACGAAGTGACTATATATCGTCGACCTTGCGCTGCTGACCAGACACTAACTTCACAACCGACCATATGGTTTTAATTTTAATTAGCTATTCTACTTGCGTACCACACAGTCTTTGCGTTCCTAATAACATTTTAAGCATCTCACAGTACTGTTTGTAATGGGCTACTGTAGCTTGATTGTGATGATTTCTAGCATTTTGTTATAATTCGTGCTTAGTTCTCCATGCTGCCAGTGTCGTCGTAACTGCCGTCTGGTTAACATCTCCTGTGCACCAAGCTACGTAAATTGAAGTATTAACTGTGTTTTTCTTACTTGTCACTTCTTTTTCCGTGTGTTTTTGCTTTTAGGAAGCTTTAATTTTCGAGTACTAGTAATAGTGTTCCATAGATTTCGTGTTTGTTTCGAATACAGTCCAGAGACAGTTAGTACTTATTTTCATTGTTTCCAACAAGAAGTTCTAGAAACCACAGTTTATTCAGCTATCAACCGCCTTTAGTGAACTAGCAGTCTAGTTAAAAGTTGATTACTTAACCCTCTACAGTAAATTGTTGATTTCTTAGGATGTGTGACTGCTGTTTACGGACGCAGGAGGAGCTGGCCACTGTTCGCGAACAGCTGAACGTGCTGATGGCCGCGATCAGCCGTCTTCAGGCTGCTGCCTCGAAGTGTAGCGGCAGTGGGGAATTTGGTGCGTCGCATCGTACACCCCAGGTGTTACATGCTTCACCCACGGTCCCTGCTGTCGAGACATCTTCGCAGGTACCGGGCGCGGTTGGGCCACCCTCTCCCCAAGACGATTGGCGGGTTCAACGCCGTTCGGTCGCACGAGGTGGAGGGTCAATGTGGAGGCTGGCCGTGTGGCATCTCCCGCTCTGCCTGTGAGTGGACATCTGGCCGCTCCTTCAACAAGGTCGAAGCAGGCACATGGGGGGAGGGGTTTAACAGTGACTGGGAGCTCCAATGTTAAGCGGGTGATGGAGCCTCTTAGGGAAATAGCGGAAAGGTCGGGGAAGAAGGCAGTGTTCACTCTGCTTGCCGCGGGTCTCGTCCGTGATGTGGAGGAGGCCCTGCCGGCGGCGATAGAGAGCACTGGGTGCACCCAACTGCAAATTGTTGCTCATGTCGGCACCAATGACTCCTGCCGTCTGGGTTCAGAGGTTAGCGGAATTGGTGAAGGCGGGAAGCCACGCTCGTGGGGTGAAATCAGAGCTAACTATTTGTAGTATCGTTCCCAGAACCGATCGCGGTCCTATGGTTTGGAGCCGTGTGGAAGGCTTAAACCATAGGCTCAGACGAATCTGCGGAGATATGGGGTATAAATTTCTCGACCTCCGCTATCGGGTGGAGAAATGTAGGGTCCCCCAGAATAGGTCAGGCGTGCACTACACGCAGGAAGTGTCTACAAGGGTAGCGGAGTACGTGTGGAGTGCACATGTGGATTTTTTAGGTTAGAGAATTCCCTCCCTTGGCCCGAAAAGACGCCTCCTGAGATACGACAAGGTAGCAGTAGGCAAAACGTAACAGGTAATGACAATAATAATGTGGTAATAGTAACCATAGACAACATTTTTTTTTGTTCATTCCTCATTACTAAAAGGGCATTCTGTTAGCAAAAAGGTGAATGGCCTTTCAGATCATGATGCACTAATTTTAACTCTAAAAGATTTTTGTGCTGCAACACGTGTTAAATATAGTCATCATCTGTTCAGGAAAGCTAATCCAGTTGTTGTAGAGACCTTTGTAAACTTTATCAAGGAACAAGAGTGGCAAGATGTTTATAGCGCTGATACATGAACCATGGACCTTGCCGTTGGAGGGGAGGCTTCCGTGCCTCAGCGATACAGATAGCTGTACCGTAGGTGCAACCATAGAAGAGGGGTATCTGTTGAGAGGCCAGACAAACGTGTGGTTACTGAAGAGGGGCAGCAGCCCTTTCAGTAGTTGCAGGGGCAACAGTCTGGATGATTGACTGATCTGGCCTTGGAACAATAACCAAAACGGCCTTGCTGTGCTGGTACTGCGAACGGCTGAAAGCAAGGGGAAACTACGGCCGTAATTTTTCCCGAGGGCATGCAGCTTTACTGTATGATTAAATGATCATGGCGTCTTCTTGGGTAAAATATTCCGGAGGTAAAATAGTCCCCCATTCGGATCTCCGGGCGGGGACTACTCAAGAGGATGTCGTTATCAGGAGAAAGAAAACTGGCCTTCTACGGATCGGAGCGTGGAATGTCAGATTCCTTAATCTGGCAGGTAGGTTAGAAACTTTAAAAAGGGAAATGGATAGGTTAAAGTTAGATATAGTGGGAACTAGTGAAGTTCGGTGGCAGGAGGAACATGACTTCTGGTCAAGTGACTGCAGGGTTATAAACACAAAATCAAATAGGGGTAACGCAGGAGTAGGTTTAATAATGAATAGGAAAATAGAAATGCGGGTAAGCTACTACAAATGGCATAGTGAACGCATTATTGTGATATGAAGCCCACACCTACTACAGTAGTACAAGTTTATATGCAACTAGCTCTGCAAATGACGAAGAAATTGAAGAAATGTTTGATCAAATAAAAGAAATTATTCAGATAGTGAAGGGAGATGAAAATTTAATAGTCGTGGGTGATTGGAATTCGGTAGTAGGAAAATGGTGAGAAGGAAACGTAGTAGGTGAATATGGACTGGGGTAAAGAAATGAAAGAGGAAGCCGCCTGGTAGAATTTTGCAAAGAGCACAACTTAATCATAGGTAACACTTGGTTCAAGAATCATAAAAGAAGGCTGTATTCATGGAAGAAGCCTGGAGATACTAAAAGGTATCAGATAGATTATATAATGGTAAGACAGAGATTTAGGATCCAGGTTTTAAATTGCAAGACATTTCCAGGGGCAGATGTGGACTCTGACCATAATCTATTGGTTATGAGCTCTAGATTAAAACGGAAGAAACTTCAAAAAGGTGGAACTATAAGGAGATGCGACATGGATAAACTAAAAGAACCAGAGCTTGTACAGAGTTTCAGGGAGAGCATAAGGGAAAAATTGAAAGGAATGGGGGAAAGAAATACGGTAGAAGAAGGATGAAGTAGTGAAGGCAGCAGAGAATCAAGTAGGTAAAAAGACAAGGGCTAGTAGAAATCCTTGGGTAACTGAAGAAATATTGAATTTAATTGATGACAGGAGAAAATATAAAAATGCAGTAAATGAAGCAGGCACAACAGAAATACAGACGTCTCAAAAATGAGATCGACAGGAAGTGCAAAATGGCTAAGCAGGGATGGCTAGAGGACAAATGTAAGGATGTAGAGGCTTATCTCACTAGGGGTAAGATAGATACTGCCTACAGGAAAATTAAAGAGACCTTTGGAGATAAGAGAACCACTTGTATGAACATCAAGAGCTAAGATGGAAACCCAGTTCTAAGCAAAGAAGAGAAAGCAGAAAGGTGGAAGGAGTATATAGAGGGTCTATACAAGGGCGATGTACTTGAGGACAATATTATGGTATTGGAAGACAATGTAGATGAAGATGAAATGGGCGATAAGATACTGCGTGTAGAGTTTGACAGAGCGCTGAAAGACCTGAGTCGAAACAAGGCCCCCGGAGTAGACAACATTCCATTGTAACTACTGACGGCCTTGCGAGAGCCAGTCCTGACAAAACTCTACCATCTGGTGAGCAAGATGTATGAGACAGGCGAAATACCCTAATACTTCAAGAAGAATATAATAATCCCAACGAAAGCAGTTGTTGACAGATGCGAAAATTACCGAACAATCAGTTTATTAAGTCACAGCTGCAAAATACTAACGCGAATTCTTTACAGACGAATGGAAAAACTAGTAGAAGCCGACCTCGGGGAAGATCAGTTTGGATACCGTAGAAATGTTGGAACACGTGAGGCAGTACTGACCCTACCACTTATATTAGAAGCTAGATTAAGGAAGGGCAAACCTACGTTTCTAGCATTTGTAGACTTAAAGAAAGCTTTTGACAATGTTGACTGGAATACTCTCTTTAAAATTCTGAAAGTGGCAGGGGTAAAATACAGGGAGCGAAAGGCTATTAACAATTTGTACAGAAACCAGATGGCAGTAATAAGAGTCGAGGGACATGAAAGGGAAGCAGTGGTTAGGAAGGGAGTGAGACAGGGTTGTAGCCTGTCCCCGATGTTATTCAATCTGTATATTGAGCAAGCATTAAAGGTAACAAAAGAAAAATTTGGAGTAGGTATTAAAATCCATGGAGAAGAAATAAAAATATTTAGGTTCGCCGATGTCATTGTAATTCTGTCAGAGACAGCAAAGGACTTGGAAGAGCAGTTGAACGGAATGGATAGTGTCTTGAAAGGAGGATATAAAATGAACATCAACAAAAGCAGAACGAGGATAATGGAATGTAGTCGAATTAAGTCGGGTGATGCTGAGGGAATTAGATTAGGAAATGAGACACTTAAAGTAGTAAAGGAGTTTTGCTATTTGGGGAGCCAAATAACTGATGATGGTCGAAGTAGAGAGGATATAAAATGTAGGCAGGCAATGGCAAGAAAAGCTTTCGAAATGTGGTGCTACAGAAGAATGCTGAAGATTAAATGGGTAGATCACATAACTAATGAGGAAATATTGTATAGTATTGGGGAGAAGAGACGCTTGTGGCACAACTTGACCAGAAGAAGGGATCGGTTGGTAGGACATGTTCTGAGGCTTTAAGGGATCACCAATTTAGTATTGGAGGGTAGCGTAGAGGGTAAAAATTGTAGAGGGAGACCAAGAGATGACTACACTAAGCAGATTCAGAAGGACGTGGGTTGCAGTGGGTACTGGGAGATGAAGAAGTTTGCACAGGATAGAGTAGCATGGAGAGCTGAATCAAACCAGTCTCAGGACTGAAGACCACAACAACAACAACAGCAGACGATAAATATAATGCTTTTCTCAAGACTTTTCTCGTGATCTTTGAAAGTTGCTTTCCTTTAGAACGTTCAAAACAGGCTACTAGCATAAACAGGCAGCCTGGGTGGCTGACTAGAGGGATAAGAATATCTTGTAGAACAAAGTTGCAATTATATCAAAACGTTAGAAACAGTCAAAATCTAAATGCAGCAGCCCATTACAAACAGTATTGTAAGGTGCTTAAAATGTTATTAGGAAGGCAAAAAGTATGTGGTATGCAGATAGAATAGCTAAGTCTCAGGATAGAATTAAAACCATATTGTCAGTCGTAAACGAAGTGGCTGGTCTGCAGAGACAGGTCGAGGATATAGAATCAGTGCGTAGTGGGAATGTCCGTGTTACTGATAATTCGCATATATGTACAGTATTTAATAATCACTTTCTGAATATAGCAGGTGAACTAAATAGAAACCTAGTCCCAACAGGGAATCATATAGCGCTCTTAGAAAAAGTGTTCCGAGACTGTTACCTGAAATGCTCCTGCGTGATACTGACAAGTGGGAGATTGAGTTAATAATTAAATCACTAAAGACCAAGAACTCTCATGGATATGACGGGGTATCTAGCAGAATACTGAAGTACTGTTCTATGTATGTTAGCCCTGTACTTAGCCATATCTGTAACTTTTCCTTAAGGAGTGGTCGGTTTCCTGACCGATTAAAGTACTCGGTAGTGAAGCCAGTTTATAAAAAGGGAGACAGGTATAATATTGACAATTATAGACCTATTTCTATGCCGTCGGTGTTTGCTAAAGTTATCGAGAAGGTTGTATATACAAGGTTACTGGAGTCCTTAAATTCACATAATTTGCTGTCAATTGTTCAGTTTGGTTTTAGAAATGGTGTAACAACTGAAAATGCTATATTCTCTTTTCTCCGTGAGGTTTTGGACGGATTAAATAAAAGGTTGCGAACGCTAGGTGTTTCCTTTGATTTAACGAAGGCTTTTGACTGTGTTGACCACAAAATATTACTGCAGAAGTTGGACCATTATGGAGTAAGGGGAGTAGCTTACAATTGGTTCGCCTCTTACTTTAAGAACAGAAAGCAGGAGGTAATTCTCCGCAATATTGAGAGTGGTAGTGAGGTTCAGTCCCAATGGGGCAGTGTTAAGTGGGGCATTCCCCAAGGGTCGGTGCTGGGGCCACTGCCGTTGCTTATTTATATAAATGATATGCCTTCTAGTATTACAGATGATTCAAAAATATTTCTGTTTGCTGATGACACCAGATTGGTAGTGAAGTATCTTGTGTGTAATACTGAAACAGTATCAAATAATGTAGTTCATGAAATTAGTTCGTGGCTTGTGGAAAATAACTTGGTGCTAAATCACAGTAAGACTCAGTTTTTACAGTTTCTAACTCACAATGCAACAAGAACCGATATTTTGATCAGACAGAATGGGCATATTACAAGCGAAACGGAACAGTTCAAGTTCCTAGGCGTTCGGATAGGTAGTAAGCTGTTGTGGAAAGCCCATGTTCAGGATCTTGTTCAGAAACTAAATGCTGCTTTATTTACCATTAGAACAGTATCTGAAATAAGTGATACTTAAACACGAAAAGTAGTCTACTTCGCATATTTTCATACGCTTATGTCGTATGGTATTTTTTGGGGTAATTCTTATGATTCAAAAAGGGTGTTTTTGGCTCAAAAACGGGCTGTTCGAGCTATATGTGGTGTAAGTTCGAGAACCTCTTGTCGACCCGTATTCAATAGTCTGGGAATACTGACATTGCCCTCACAGTATATATTTTCTTTAATGTCGTTTGTTGTTAGCAATATTAGCCTATTCCCAAGAGTTAGCAGCTTTCACTCAGTTGATACTAGGCAGAAATCCAATCTGTATGTGGATTGCACTTCCTTGACTCTCGTGCAGAAAGGAGTGCAGTATTCTGCTGCATCCATTTTCAAGAACAAGAACTCAAAAATCTTATCAGTAGCCCAAAATCTTTTAAGTCTAAACTGAAGAGTTTCCTCATGGCTCACTCCTTCTATTCTGTCGAGGAGCTACTGGAAGAGCTAACAATTTAAGCAAATTCCAGTGTTACATTGTTGATTTTCTTTATTTAAACGTACGACTTGTCACCTGAATATGTTTTTTTTATATTTAATTTCATCTGTTTCTAATATCGTGTTATAATTTCATGTATTGACTCGTTCCATGACCATGGAGACTTCTCCGTAATTTGGTCCCACGGAACAATAAATAAATAAATAAATAGAGGTACTCAAGGCACCCTCCGTCGCACACCATCAGGTTGCTTGCGGAGTATGGATGTAGATGCAGATATCCTTATACCACTAGTCAGCCACCCAGTCAGAGTTGAACAACAGGGCTTTCTTGAACGGTTAACAGGATTGTATGAACGTTCTCTGCATTTCACACCGTTTTTCCCTAAATTCGGCGTGGAATTGTGCTCTCTCCCTTATCAAAAAACTGAGGGACAGAGTTCATTGTACCTCACATATTGTTTATTAATTTTCGCTATCCAGAACTTCTTTGTGTGTGTGTGTGTGTGTGTGTGTGTGTGTGTGTGTGTGTGTGTGTGTGTGTTTGTGTGTGTGTGTGTGTGTGTGTGACACCTTCCCGGAATTGCTCTGCAAAACAGTTTTAGATTCTCTTGCGCAGCACTCACTTGCGGCAGTTTTGTCTTCAAAATGACGGTGTGTGCATCGGTCTCTATATCGGCGTTTCTCATCGACATCACCAGACTGCATTCCCGTAAGTTGTCTGAATAAAAAACAACGACGGTTGAGCTCTTGTCGCGTCTTGAGTGAAATGCAATAAGCGAAAAATTCTGTTCTGAAAAATCACCAAGGCGACGAGACTTGCTACAATCAACACCAAGCTACCACCAAACGACAAAGAGCAGAAATGCACATGAAGGACCAACGCCTTGACGGCGTAAACGAAATTCAAGCCAATACGATCTGAGAGTTGAACAAGAAGGCTTTCTTGAATGGTTAAGAGGCTTGTACGAACGTTCTCTGAATTTCACTCAGCTGGGAGGAGACTACGTAGATCTACTGAGGCATTAACACCACCGCCTTATATTTTCTCTACATTTCATTAATCCAGTCTCCAAACATATTGGACTAATTGATATCGAAAACTGGCGTTAGCGCTTGTTCTTTAGAACGATCCGTTGAATTATGCCGATACTTACCACAGAATACACACAGAAACAAGGAACAGAGCAGTCGAGAACATTTTCAGTTTTTATATCGTCACGATCATTCAGATCGATGCCCATGGGCCGATAACATCCTTCCACGGTCAACAATGACTCTAACTACAACATAAACATAATATTATTATATAATTTTCGAATGAATGGATTTTAATCGCACACCGCATACCGTTTCACATCGGCCCAGAAACTATCCTCGCGAAAATCACTTTATTAGAGGGTTGCGGCCTTCTAAGTAATGAATCAGTGTACCACTGCACCAGGGCGGTGGTGGTACCTCAGAAGACTCCACTGTTTATAGACCCACTCATTGCCGAGCTCCGGTTTGCAGTTTGCTTCCATAAGAACCGTGTTACGAATAGACGAGCTCCCTCTCTAGCGTTTTCTTCTCTCCACTCGTGTAACCAGTGAAGTGGTGCAACGATACGACACTGGGCTCGTATTCGGCAGGACGACGGTTCAGATCTACGTCCAGCCATCGATATATCGAGTTTCTATTCTATCAATAAACCCCCCCGCGCTTGACAAAAACTTGGCATGGTTGTGCAAGAAAAAGGATGTTGGTAGATCTCCTAAACTCATACGATCTGATGCAGAATGTGTTTATTCCAGCTAGGGTGCAGGGGAACAGCAGCACAGCCATAGACAATATTTGTATTCATTCTTCATTACTAGACGGTGATTCTGTTAGTAAAAGGGTGAATGGCCTTTCAGGCCGTGATGCACAGAGTTTAACACCAAAAGGTTTTTGTACTCTTGTTCTTCTTCTTGTTCAACTCTCACGTCGTATTGGCTTGAATTTCGTTTACGCCGACAAGGAGTTAGTCCTTCGTGTGCATTTCTGCTCTTTGTCGTTTGGTGGTAGCTTGATGTTGATTATAGCAAGTATCGTCGCCTTGGCGATTTTTTCAGAATAGAATTTTTCGCTTATTGCATTTCACTCAAGACGCGACAAGAGCTCAATCGTCGTAGTTTTTATTCAGATAACTTACGGGAATGCAGT
Organism: Schistocerca gregaria; assembly: GCF_023897955.1. Taxonomy (NCBI): domain Eukaryota; kingdom Metazoa; phylum Arthropoda; class Insecta; order Orthoptera; family Acrididae; genus Schistocerca; species Schistocerca gregaria. Next base: position 472,777,582 of record NC_064931.1, read on the forward strand.
CTGGTGATGACGTTGAGAAACGCCGATATAGCGACCGCCGGCCGGTGTGGCCGTGCGGTTCTAAGCGCTTCAGTTTGGAACCGCGTGACTGCTACGGTCGCAGGTTCGAATCCTGCCTCGGGCATGGATGTGTGTGTTGTCCCTAGGTTAGTTAGGTTTAATTAGTTCTAAGTTCTAGGTGACTGATGACCTCAGAAGTTAAGTCGCATAGTGCTCAGAGCCATTTGTACCATTTGATATAGCGACCGATGCACACACCGCCATTTTGAAGACAAAACTGCCGCAAGTGAGTGCTGCGCCAGAGAATCTAAAACTGTTTTGCAGAGCAATTCCAGGAAGGTGTCACACGCACACGCACACACGCACACACGCACACGCACACACGCACACACGCGCGCACACACACACACACGCACACACACACACACACACACACACACACACACACACACACACACACACACACACACACACACACACACACACGCTAAATACTAATGCCACCACACGAACGCGAACAAAAATGACCAGCCTAAGAAGTTATGGATAGTGAAAATTAATAAACAATGTGTGAGGTACAATGAACTCTGTCCCTCTGTTTTTTGAAAAGGGAGAGAGCACAATTCCACGCCGAATTTAAGGAAAAACCTCCATCTCTATTTACAAGTTTACTTGCTAAATTAATTTCAACTGCTTCCCTGATAACATAATCCTAACAGCTGGAAGTGCATGCAAGAATCTCTTTGATGTTGTTTCCTTAGGATGACCGGAGTCGAGACAATATTTAGCAGTAGCAGATTTACTTGGTTGTTGTAAATTTGTGTGACGCTTATGCCCAAAGCACCGGTCGTCCACGGTGCTAATGGTATGACCAATATACAACATGCCATAACTGCAAGGAATGTTATAGACACCCACATTAAACAAACCCTGATCGTCCTTTACGGAAACTAAAAGAATTGTAATCTGAGATGTTGGTCGAAAAACATATTTCGTCCGCAGCTCGTGGTCGTGCGGTAGCGTTCTCGCTTCCCGCGCCTGGGTTCCCGGGTTCGATTCCCGGCGGGGGTCAGGGATTTTCTCTGCCTCGTGATGACTGGGTGTTGTGTGATGTCCTTAGGTTAGTTAGGTTTAAGTAGTTCTACGTTTTAGGGGACTGATGACCATAAATGTTAAGTCCCATAGTGCTCAGAGCCATTTGAACCATTTTTGAAAAACATATTTCACATCATATTTCCACAAAATATGTCCGATCAAGTTGGGAATGCTCCCTGTGCCAGCCAAAAGACCGTTAGCTTTGGTGCCAATTCGGTATTAGTAGTACTAGCGCAGTGCAAGCCTGATATGTCTTTAACTGTAACCACGCTGATGAGAGGTGATTTCAAGGTGGGCTAGCCCAGCTGACAATGTCAAGGTCTGCTATGACGTGGGCCCTGTGAACCAAGGTACGAAGTACCCCTTCACGCTGAGCCTAGTGCTGAGAAGTACCAGCCTGTGGATACAAGTCATAGAGTAGGGGTCATCTCCCTACGTGCCATTAGCCTTCCTCCCCCAGACATACATCAAGTAATGGAGGGTAGCTATCCTTTTTCCTCTCCATCGTGAAACGAATATTCGGGTGGGCTGAATGTACGTCCTGGTCTGCTGCTCGATATTACCTTACTACGTGTTGATACAAAACCAAACGTACCGAGTGAGGTGGCGCAGTGGTTAGCACACTGGAATCGGGAGGACGACGCTTCAATCCCTCGTCCGGCCATCCTGATTTAGATTTTCCATGATTTCTCTCAATAACTTAAAGCAAATGCGGGGATCGTTACTTTGAAAGAGCTCGTCCGACTTCCTTCTCCATTCTTCCTTAATCCGATGACACCGATGACCTTGCGGACAGGAGTGGCCGTGCGGTTCTAGGCGCTACATTCTGGAGTCGAGTGACCGCTACGGTCGCAGGTTCGAATCCTACCTCGGGCATGGATGTGTGTGATGTCCTTAGGTTAGTTAGGTTTAATTAGTTCTACGTTTTAGGCAACTGATGACCTCAGAAGTTAAGTTGCATAGTGCTCAGAGCCATTTGAACCATTTTGAACCGATGACCTAGTTGTTCGGTTACCAAACTTCCACTTTGTTCATTACAAACGTCTTCTAATTTCTGTGGCAAATTCTTTGACTGGAGGTGTGTTCTCTTGTTTTGATTGAGCCGTGTCACGAGCTCTACACTTAGGTGAATTTTCATCACACTATAGAAACAAGTTTTATGAGTTATCGTTATCTATGTGATGTTCAAGCTTATCCATTGTGGATATTCTACAATGTGAATGTGCATACATGATAACACGTCTTGTCATAATAGGTGGTGAATGAGCTAAAAATGAAGGCAGTAGTTCGCAGTTGGTCCCGTTATGTAAAGTAGACGTGCAGGTCAGGTAACATTTCACTGTGCCTGATAAGCCAAGAACCACACTTTCAGTAAACATTTTGTTACCTGCATCTCTGTCCAGGAACTCTCAGTTGGTCTTAAATCAAGTAAATCATTCTCGCGAAAACGTAATTGACTCAGTGTATTGGTCGATAAAAAGTAATATTTCAGCTATACTAGGTCTCTCTCCGAAGAGTGGTTACGTGTATTTTCTCTTTTGTTTCGGCAGCTATTTGCAGTTTCGCTTTTGCAATATGTATCCGAAGTCAGCCCAAATAAAATACAACTTATCACATCTTTCATGTGACGCCCAGTGTCAATAGAAAGCGTCGGTTTGCTTGCTATTACGAACAAAATTATTTTTAAAGCCAAGTTTTGCGTGCCCATTCGATAGAGCGGTCCAAAATTAGCCTAGTGCGATATTTGTTTTATCGATATAAATTAACAGGGTCATTAAAACACGAAGAATATTCAGTACTCAAGCAGTGACTGAGCAATGCTGCTACATAGCGGTAGTAGTCAGCGTAGGCCAGGGATGTGGTGTCACTGTTGAAGTCCTGCTTATTCTTCGTGTTTTAGTATCTTCGTTACTACAGTGCATACCGTTAAACGAGTATCGATTTAGACTAATCTGGGGACCCGCCTATCGAATAGGCACTTAAAATTCCCCTTAAAAATAATTTTGTTCGTAATAAACCGACGCTTTCCGTCGACAAAGGGCATGTAAGCCCTAATGGTTAGTATTTGCGATAACTCCATATACACATTACAAAAACGAAATTGCCAATATATGCCAAAACAACAGAGAAAAAGCGTCTGACACCAGTTATAGAAAATACTTGCCTCTTTGCGTTTATCATTTTACGAATATTTTCTTTCGATATTTATTAGATGTTTAGGATATTCAGTCTGTTTAGGGAGGGATTATCCTGTGTACTGCGCAACTGCCACTGACGACAGCTCATGCCAGTAACTTAAATCCTGTACTCTAGCTCTATCCGTATAGGACCAGTTCTCATTGTGTCCAAACATGAAAGGCACTGTCCCATCCAACCCTAGTCTACGGAACTTCATAACAGTGTAACACAATGTACTAACAGAAGCATTCAGAGACAGAGCGTTACAACCAGAAGGTGAAGCTACCCGACTGTATATCTGTAGGTCTCGCAGAGATACACTATTAAAATTACTACCTACAATGACTGAAAACAAGGAAAAAATCAAAGGCGTCTTCTAGTCGTCTGTACTGGTGATAATACTAAAGTTTCACAAAAGAAAGAGGAAGTTTTGTAATTTCTCTCGGGTGTCCAGACGAGTCCAGTCGTTTACATAAAACGACATGTCGACTCCGTATCTCGGTGTCATCTTCAGAATGAGCTGCTTCTGCTCTTTCATTCCTTGACTCACTTTCAAGGCTGATTTTGTTGAAGCTTCTTGTCTACTGTTTGGCAACATCCCACCACCTTTACACTCTTGTCGTGATCGCACGCCTTGTAGGAAGGAGCAGTGAAGACACCCGATTGTGGAATTTGTGGGCGGATTCCGCCCACCAGTGCTTCTGCAGCCACCGTCGGACGCGGATTTCGCTCTCGGCTTATGTCATCTGAGCGCTGGGTCCCACGCTTTACTGAGAATGAAGCAGCCGTCTCTGTTGATCAGACCGTCGGACACTCGTATTTCAATATCCTCCTTCAGAATGCAGTCCCAAAACTACGAGGTTTATTTGAACATCTCCGTTTCTTCATATTTCGTTGGGTCTGCTGTACCACACAAGCGGTTCGTAGTGAAATTGTGTGCTTATGAATAATCGTTTGTTATGTGACTGGATTTGTGATTTCCTGTTAGGTCATAGTTCGTAGTAATTGACGGAAAGTCATCGAGTGAAACAGAAGTGATTTCTGGCGTTCCCCAAGGTAGTGTTATAGGCTCTTTGCTGTTCCTCATCTATATAAACGATTTTGAAGAGAATCTGAGCAGCCGTCTTCGGTTATTTGCAGATGACACTGTCGTTTATCGACTAATAAAGTCATCATAAGATCAAAACAAACTGCAAAACGATTTAGAAAAGATATCTGAATGGTGCTAAATGTGGCAGTTGACCCTAAATAACGAAAAGTGTGAGGTCATTAACATGAGTGCTAAAAGGAACTCGTTAAACTTCGGTTACACGAAAAAGCAATCTAATCTAAAAGCAGTAAATTCAACTAAATACCTAGGTATTACAATTACGAACAACTTAAATTGGAAGAAACACACAGAAAATGTTGTGGGGAAGGCTAACCAAAGACTGCGTTTTATTGGCAGGGCACTTAGAAAATGTAACAGACCTACTAAGGAGACTGCCTACACTACCGCTTGTCCGTCCTCTTTTAGAATGCTGCTGCCCAGTGTGGGGCCCTTACCAGATAGGACTAACGGATCACATCGAAGAAGTTCAAAGAAAGGCAGCACAGTTTGTATTATCGCGAAATATGGGAGAGAGTGCCACAGAAATGATACAGGATATGGGCTGGAAATAATTAAGAGAGATGCGTTTTTCGTGGCGACGGAATCTTCTCACGAAATTCCAGTCACCAAATTTATCCCCCAATGCGAAAATATTTAGTTGACACCGACCTACATAGGGAGGAACGATCACCACGATAAAATAAGGGAAATCAGAGCTCGTACGGAAAGATATAGGTGTTCATTCTTTCAGCGCGCTACACGAGATTGGAATAATAGAGCCTTGTGAAGGTGGTTCGATGAACCCTCTGCTAGGCACCTGAATGTGATTTGCAGAGTATCCATGTAGATGTAGAATTTCTCTGCCACCTTTCCTTCCGCCCAAAAAAAGTTCTTAAGGAAACTGTTTTCCCTTAGGCCGTTACAGTGGTGATAACCCTTCATCCACTACAGTATGTGGTGGGGTGGTTCCTTGTCGAGTCTGAGGTTGTTCTCTGTATCCAGCGACCTCATCTCTGATGAGACGTAGACCATAAACTGCATTACGTTCTTCGTATCAAAATTCTGCTCAGATAGCATTGGTAAAGATACGGAATATACCACCTGAAATCAGTGCCTCGTCTGAAGCCTAGAAATTGTGGTTCGCATTTATTCTAAATTACTTCGTTGCTCGTGGACGACTTTCGTGCAACTGTCGTACAACCAGACGAGCAAAAATATGTAATCTCGAAGACTAAGAAACGCGCATGGCGTAGTTTATCTGACACATTATAGGTATCTTACCTTATATTAATAATAATTATGATGATAATGATATTCGTATAACATATTTACTTTAGCGAAGCTGGATATATTCTTTAACCTTTGACGTGCCTGGTGCCCTGTTGGTAAATGACCGCCACTATTTCTATAAATGTCGGTCTTTACGAAAGATACTTCTGCACCCACAGTCAAACACTACGGTCGAAAAGTTCTCTCGTCGCTTTATTTTTGGTTGCAGGTGCAACACGTGCTGCCAACCGTACACGTCGTTTATGTCCCAGCTGTCATTTCCCTCTTCCAGAATATGGAAAGCCAGGAAACCAGAAGAAGGACAACTGAGGTAGGTGAATAGAGTTATATGCCTGCTGCAACGAAACTACATATTAATGCACTGCTGACGAATTTTGAGAACAGAGCGACTAGCTTCTAGTGCGCTACGCAGTGTAGTCCGGTATTTTTCTAGGTGCTCAGTCCGGAACCGCGCAACTGCTACGGTCGCAGGTTCGAATCCTGCTTCGGGAATGGGTGTGTGTGATGTCCTTAGGTTAGTTAGGTTTAAGTAGTTTTAAGTTCTAGGGGACTGATGACCACAGTTAAGTCCCATAGTGCTCAGAGCAATTTGCCATTTGAAGAGCGAGTCCGGTATTTTTCATCATGGATTAGCGCAACACCTTGAAAGATTAACTACCCATGTTAAGTATAAATTTGTCGTAAATGTGTTACTCTGGTGACACAGATGTAAAATTCTGGTCTCTTGGAGAATCGTTCTAAACCTGTTCTATTGTGTCCTTAAATCTTTTGTAGACAGTTCTTCAACTATATCGCAGTAAATTTATTAAAGTACTTGGATTATTTATTTACTACTTTATATCACGTACTTTTTAGTTAAAACTTCGACCGTTTCCATCTTTACTTACTGAAAATGTAAATAGCTAACTATACCTATACATATCCATATCCATGGTCTCGTGGCGATATGGCTGAATGAAATTTTCTCGGGCATCCAGCCACGTGAAGGGAAATACAATCACTGTCATCCTGCCGACTGCTGTCAACTAGTGAATGACAGCCAAGGGGTAGCTTTCCTCCTCCTTACGTAGCCAATATACTGATTGAGTTCTCACTGGTGCTCAGTGCATCACCGTATAGGGTATGTCCGCCGTTGCCGCTTTAACCTCGCGCCAGCCGTGCGTCACGCTCTGCTCAGCTGCAAACTACGGTCTTTGCTGATGTTACTATGTGATATTTTCATCTAATTAGTTTCCTTACTTACGCATCGCAGGAACCGTTAGCTTTTGTGATTACAGAGATTTCGCTGAACGAAATTTTACGTCCATTTTTCAATGCAGGTTCAGCTACCGTCGATTTCTCTCTATAGCACAGTCGCAGACACCTCTAATGTCCAATCTGGCGTTTTTCTGTCTTGCACACGGTATTTCCGACGGAATACTGTCCACCCTCTCACGGCGTTTTGTAAATGGTGGGATTTGAGAGGCCTATGCTGCCTTTCACAGTCTTCATGAGTAGGCGTATTTTATTTGGAGGCCTGAAGTTATATCTTACGTATGTCTCTACAGGTACTTACAAATTTTCCCTTTTACTGATCGCTGGCCGGAGTGGCCGAGCGGTTCGAGGCGCTACAGTCTGGAAGCACGCGACCGCTACGGTCGCAGGTTCGAATCCCACCTCGGGCATGGATGTGTGTGATGTCCTTAGGTTAATTATGTTTAAGTAGTTCTACGTTCTAGGGGACTGATGGCTTCAGATGTTAAGTCCCATAGTGCTCAGAGCCATTTGAACCTTTTACTGATCCACAGAATAGCTAAAACAGAAGCGTTTTTGCTTTAGTCTTCGCTGTTGTTCTGAAAACACTTGCGATAGTTTTTGTTGTTGTAACCACTTCCACGAAAGATTTTCTGTATTTGGTTGTTATCTACATGTACAGATATACTTCGCAAGCCACCATACGATGCATGGCGTGAGGAAAAAGAGATTCTTTATATGCTTCCATACGAGCCCTTATTTCATTATCTTGTCTTAGCGGTCCTTACGCGACAAGTATGTTGATGGCAGTAGGACCGTTGTGCAGTTTCAGATAACAGTTTTCTTAACGTTCTCAACAGTTTTCTTCCCTCGAGGGATTCCCATTTGCATTCACGGAGCAATTTCGTAATATTCAAGTGTTGATCTAGCCTATCGGTAGCAAATCTAGCGTCTTGCTTCTGAACTGCTCCGATGTGTCCCTTTGGTTTGACGGGGTAGGAATCCCAAACACTCCAGCAGTACTCAAGAATGCCAAAAACTGTCCTGTACATTGTTTCCTTTATGAATCTGCTTAACATCCCTAAAATTCTCCTAATAAACCAAAGTCGACCATTGACCTTCCCCACAACCGACCTCACGCGCTCATTGCATTTCACATAGCTTTGCATCGTTAATTCTAGATATTTAATCGAACTGATGTAAAAAAGCACACCACTAATAGTGTGCAAGAACATCACAGAATTGTTTTTGCTAATTATCTGCTGTAACTGTAATGTTCCCACATTTAGAGCAAGCTGTCATTCATCACACCAAACAAAAATTCTATCCAAGTCACCCTGTATCCCCTACAGTAATGAACTGTGGCAATTTCTCGTTCATTAAAGGGTCATCAACAAACAGTAGCAGGTTGCTGCTCAACCTGTCTCTCATATCACTACCATTCGACGACAACAGATGCAAACGCTGCCCGTCGCTACTATACGCCGCATCTAATTGAAATTTATTGTAAATAGTAACAATATCTTTTTTCTGTGCCAGATTCCGTAACTTTCACTTCTGATTACTTAGGGACACCCTGCCAGTTGCTAAGGTGCTGCAGAGAGCGTTGTCGCAGAACCGATCTCTGCTGTTGTTTCGTGACTCCCTAGTTGTAACACAAGATGCTGCTGGCTATAGAGCGCATTATTGTTGCTCATATGAACTGCTAACTCATTTTGTTCCGTGTCTCGCAGGCCATCGATATCAAGCTGATAGAAGTCGTGGTAAGATGGAGGGCTGCTGTTCAAATCGTTCCACCATCCAGAGTTAGGTTTTCCGTGATTTCCCCAAATAGCTTAAGTTATATGCTGATTCCTTTGAAATAACACAGATGGCCGTATTCCCCCACCCCTGCTTTTGCTGCGTCTCTAATGACAATATATTTTACAATTTCAGAAATAAGGCCACGTGGGCCTGTGGATAGGACCGGTTATCTTTGCAATGCATTAAATTATAGATTATCCGTTTATTAAAATTAATGACCGGTCTCTGTTTTGCAGCCATCGTCAGATCCAATAAGAACAGTAGTGATACATGGGCGCCCATTGACTACGTGCTGCCGGCCGACGTGGCCGAGCCGTTCTAGGCGCTACAGTCTGGAACCGCGCGACCGCTACTGTCGCAGGTTCGAATCCTGCCTCGGGCATGGATGTGTGTGATGTCCTTAGGTTGGTTAGGTTTAAATAGTTATATGTTCTAGGGGACTGATGACCTTAGAAGTTAAGTCCCATAGTACTCAGAGCCATTTGAACCATTTTTTTTGACTACGTACTGACGTGTCACTGTTGTACTCGTAGTATCTGATGATGGGCGTAAAGCTGAAACTGGTAATGAATTTTAATGAACTACACCGTCCAATCACATTAATGTGACCACCTGTCAAAAGCCTGAACAACCACATTTTGAAGCGCGAGACGTGCTGGAAGAGCGTCAATGAGAGGGCACCACAGGGATATGGAGCCATGCTGACCCCAGTACCGTAGCGAGCTGCCCTAGATCTCTCAGTTGAGGATCCACAGAAATCGCCCACACAGGAGAATGGTACAAACATACCGCCATTTGACCATCGGAATGACATAGTAATAAGCATCTCTGGCGTAGAGAAACAACTGGAAGATCTGAAAGCAAATAAATCACTACGTCCGGATGGAATCCCAATTTTGTTTTACAGAGAGTACTCTACGGCACTGGCTCCTTACATAGCCTGCATTTATTGTGAATCTCTCGCCCATTAAATAGTCCCAAGCCATTGAAAGAAGAACAGGTGACTCCAATATATAAGGACGGCAAAAAAGCGGACCCGCAAAATTCAGACCACTGTCCCTAACTTCAACATATTCTCAGATCGAAAAAATGATCTTTCCTGAGACTGAGTATCTTATGTCCGCGAATCAGCATTGTTTTAGAAAACATCGCTCGTGCAAAGCTCAGCTTGGCCTAAGGACATCACACACATCCATGCCCGAGGCAGGATTCGAACCTGCGACCGTAGCGGTCGCGCGGTTCCAGGCTGTAGCGCCTAGAACCGCTCGGCCACTCCGGCCGGCTAATGGCAGCTAGTCCTAAATGTGGTAAAACGTAAGTTAATGCGGATGAGTAGGAAGAAATAAGGTATAACGTTCGGATACAGTAGCCAAGTCATTTAAATATCTTTGCGTCACGTTGCAAAGCGATATAAAATGTAACGAACATGCGAGAACTGTGGTAGGGAAGGCGAATGGTCGACTTCGCTTTATTGGGAGAATTTTACAAATGTGTGTTTCAATTTTTTAAAGGAGACCGCATATAGAACGCTAGTCGACCTGTTCTTGAGTACCGCTCGATATTTTGGGATCCGTACCAAGTTGGATTAAAGAATGACATCGAAAGAATTCAGAGGCGGGCTGCTAGATTTGTTAGTGGTAGGTTCGAACAAGACGTAAGTGTTGCAAAGATGCTACAGAAACTCAAATGATAATATCTCGTAAGGCGACCTTCTTTTCGAGAAACGCTATTGACAAAATTTAGAGAACCAGCATTTGAAGCGCACTACAGAACGTTTCTGTTGTCTCCAGTATACACTGCGCGTAAGGACCACGAAGATAAGTGAAATTAGGGCTCTTACGGAGGCATATAGGCTGTCATTTTTCTCTCGCTCTGTTTGCGAGTGGAATAGGAAAGAAAATGACAAGTAGAGGGTACCCTCCGCCACGTACCGTACTGTGGCGTGCGGAGTATCTATATAGATGTATAAAACTAGTCTCGCTTATTAAAGGTAATAATGCCTAGGTGGTATCTGGAACCAGTAGTGAATGGAAGAAATACAGAATTCCGATTGGAATGCATTCGGCATGGGTAGGTTGGCGCCAACGGTGGAAGTGTTTTTATTGCCATAAAGAATCCGATAATATCTAGTGAGGTTATTACAGATTCCGAATGTGAATTGAAGCATCGGAGGTATATGAAACATGGTAATCGGATGCTTTTATAGACCACGTGCATCAGGTAGTGGAGGAGCGCTGCGGATAGAACTTGCAGATAATCGTAAGTTCCCTGATCGTGCTAACTGGAATAAGGGAGACTGTCTCGTGAAAGTTCCCCCTCCCCCTCTCTGTGCCTATACAACCATCTCTACAGCGTAGTGTCAGTTATGACGATACGAACGCAAGGGCAACACAACACCCAGTCCCCGAGCGGATAAAATATCCCAACCGACTAGGAATCGAACCCGGGCCTTCTACGGTTAGGCTGCCGTGGGACGTCGAGCGGCAATGGTAAAACAGAGCTCAGAGTATTCACGATGAATAGCGACGGCCGGGGGAGTCGACTAGTGTAGGCAGTAGGCACGAAGCGAGAGCTCAAAGGGAAAAGCCCGACCACGCGAATACGGAAGCGTGATTGTAGAACGCGGGAAGTGGTGGCTCAGTGACCTAAAATGTGAAGATAAAGTATAACATTTACGGAAAATACATAATGCCCTGCAGGCATGCGATGGGAAAGCTGTTGTCGTGCAACAGGATGATTCCATCCGACAGCATTCCTGGGCGTTTTGATTTTATGGAGCATCGGAGTTTCTAACCTTACCGGAATTTGTGTGAATAATGTTTGATTCCTTTGCCTGGGGGATGTGGGCTGTTTCCAGTGCTGACGTTGCCGTTTATCCTCGTACTGTAGGGCGGAATTGTCCTGTTGCACGATAACGCAGTCAAATCAAATTTTGTACTGAAATAAAAGAAGACAAATCACAATGATAGTAAAATAAAGAGTTTAGCGTTAAACAGACGAAAAGGTATAGTAAAATTGATATAAAGACGGTGGCCGTTATGACCGAGCGGTTCTATGCGCTTCGGTCTGGAACCGCGTGACCGCTACGGTCGCAGGTTCGAATACTGCCTCGGCCATGGATGTGTGTGATGTCCTTAGGTTAGTTAGGTTTAAGTAGTTCTAAATTCTAGGGGACTGATGATGACCTCTGATGTTAAGTCCCATAGTGCTCAGAGCCATTTGAACAATTTTTTATATAAATACTTGGTGGAATAACCCACTGATCTTGATAGGAAACTTGCCACTTAAAATTAATGTAAGGACTTTTTTAAAAAAAGTTCTAACCATTATTAAAAGCTTTAATTATGATTTTCAGTTTCATTTATAATGTATTGTATTAAATACCAAAAACTACATGCTATGTAACACAATCATATGAACTACATTTTCATGGCTGGCTGTTGAGAGAGAAAGTGATGTACAATAAAGCAGCCTGTGATAATTCAGTGAATTACGTATGTAATATACTGTATTGACGTCAATAACATTATCATCGAGGATAATGATAACGCTTACAGGAAAATCAACAAAATTTAAAATCGCAAATTTTGTTCTCATTTGATTATTATCAAGTGTTACTACATGAGAAGAACATCGTACGCAGAATACCTCCCGCCTGGGTTTAACTATCTCTGCCACCAAGGAGGTGACTTTTAAAAAGTTCTCAAAAACTGTCACTACTTACTGCCACCTGCTCATTAAGCAGAACAATACCAGAAGACCTTAGATGACAAAACATTTCGATCTCCTCAAGGAGGTTCGTAAGTGTGCCCATCTCACCTCAATGCAGCAACTTCAGATTCGAAGTCAAAAGACGGAACACTGTGTCCACTTTTATTTAGGTGGGCACCGAAGCTAGTTTTATCTTTCCCTTCCTAGGCTACGCGTTCACTGAACCTAATTTTGAATCGCCTTCCCGTCTGCCCCACATGACAGGCATCACAATCTCGACATTCTAACTTATAAGCACCTGATTCGTGATAAATGTTTCTTTTGTCAGTATTAATAATTAAAATACGACAAAGACTACCGTGAATATAAATGAAACTATCATTTTATGCTTTTTAAAAGCTGATGCCACCGTCGTACTAATTTTACCGTAATACGACGAAGAAATGTATTTGCTACTGCTGTCTATTAATTTATTGTTCACTAGGGGTAGAGCTTCCTGTATACTTCTAAACTTTTGATGACAGTTTTATTGTGAAGATTAATCGCATAATATGAGTATGACGGATGACGATTCACTTTAGCATTGTATTTAATGGAATTGAACTCTCATTCCTGCTCAGCCTGTGATAATGGAAAATTCAAAAACTATTTTTGACACTGACTTGAGTGGTTTGAATGGAAGTCTGCAACACCATCAGTACAGGTATTTTTCCGGAAAACCCCAGCAGCATAATACCTATTTCGCTTCTAATAACACCGAGCGAGGTCACGCAGTGGTTAGCGCACTGAACTCGTATTCGGGAGGACGATGGTTCAAACACGCGTCCGGCCTTCCTGATTCAGATTTTCCGTGATTTCCCTAAATCGCTTCAGGCAAATTCCAGGATGGTTACTTTGAAAGCGCACAGCTGACGTCATTCATTCTTCCCTAATCCGACTTGACGAATGACCTCGCTCTTTGTCCCCTCCTCCAAATCACCAACCAACCAACGCTCCTAATATTTAAATTAAAAATTTTACCAAGATAATAATTTCCACTTCATAGGTGATTTTGTTTTTTTTTCATATAAAACATTAAACTTAGTAACATTGTATTGATGGCATCACCATTACCGTTAATCAACAACAGCTTATCATCAACGTACCTGAAGTAATACACAGTTTTTTTTTGCCAGTCTGACATTTTCGAGAAAAGACTTTTATTCAAGGTAATTAACAACAATATCGGCTATCCGACCAAAAATGTAAGTTCCATACCCAGTCCATCATTTTTGGGGGTATATTTCATTTTCATATTTAAAGTAATGGTATATCAGAATTCAAGACGGCAATCAATAAATTCATTAATCTTATCGCCTGAATAGTCTATTCTGCTCAGTTAAATTTCTCTTACGAATTACAATAGTGCTGTCAATGACGTATTAGCATATAAGTTTACTATGTTCAGTGACACAAATTACATGTCTGCATTTACTTGTGCATCATGAATATTATTCGTTTAACTCATAACTGTTCTTCACTGCATACTGGTCATTATACTGGAAGCGTTTCTTTAGTAGTTTAATGAATTTCCTAGCAATTTCACTGAAAGAACCACCTCTCCCATTATCGACCTGACTGGCATTTCTTTTTTGTGAACCTTAAGTTGTGGCGTAAGCATAATGTACATGGGTTGATAACTTTAAGCTGTTGTGTTTCCTCTTGGAGGAAATATTTCGCTACATAGTTTTAGCTTTTCATTCAGTCATCTCTGTGCTTTTGAAGTCATATCCATATCAATTCTTTTCATCTTCTTTTCCACAAAAATAATTTTAGTTACATATTCAGCCTTCTCCACAATCAACACCTGATTCCCTTTATCTGCCTTAGGGGTTATCGCATCCTCATCACTAAGCATGTTGTTAATACTATCCACAATACTTTTTTTAATATTTGAAGACCTGTTGGTTCCACTACTAATGGCTTTGTTTACTGCTACATTAATCCCATATTGTTCACACTTTGAAATCTTTAAATAATCAATTCTATATTTTACATGGATTATAGTATCTTTGATAGCCCTACCATCAATCTGCTTGTTAACATTATATTTTTGAACATCACTTAATATCAATTTTCCCCGCTCATTGAAATGGAATATTGTCAAATTTAGCACCGTAAGATAAAAATTAAAATTTTGGCTCTTTATTTGCCCTAAAATTAGCAGACTAACCTACTAATCTTATAATATTGTTATTATGCCTTAGCCTTGTTTCAGTAGCTGTTTTATTCAGTATCACAACAACAAATGAAAAGCCAAATATTAGAGAAATTACGAGCCTTGAGAACTGCAACCTATATAAATTATAGCAAATCATTTGCTTCTTACTAAACAACTCCCTAATTTCACTTCTCATAAAGAGCACTTCACATTTTAAGCTGCACTTTAACATTTTTTTGTCCATGATATTGCTGTTGAACGATGTTTGTGCGTATCTTGGTGTCAAATTCTTTGAAATACATAATTTATTAAGAATGATGTTCCGGATGATAACTGCAAGCCTGATCCTGGGTAGGCACATGCCCACTCTATTTCAAACTAACGATATGGCCTTGTGCCAATCATCATTAATATTTGTGGAAATGTCTATGTCTGCTGTGTAATGGCATTGATTATATCCGTTAGATGTAAGTTATAGATAACTGTTTGATGTGGCTGACCTTTGTTTCAGGACACTCGTTGAAAATTGAAGAGGAGAATAATTCTACATTTTTTCCATAAGAGGGAGTGACTGATCAGACCAACTGTATGAGTTTATGAAGTCAGAAGCGGAGACTGATAATTTAATTGTGAAAGATGTGAAACAAACGGATTCCTGAAGAACTACACACAAACGTGTTCATTTAGGATATAGACGAACATAAGCATAGCGATATACTCCTAAACGTCCTTTTTAAATATTGGTAGAAGTAGGGCCCAAGAAAAGTAATAATTGACATTTGTAGTATAAGTATTTCTTTGTACTGATTTAGTATTTATCTGTATTGTATGGAAATATATTAAGTTACTGTCCTGTTGTGCAGGCACTTATAATAAGACTGATTGTAGAAGTGTAAGAAATTACTTTGTTTATTTAAATAAAGAAAAAATTATCTTCTACACTTTGGTTCAATCTAATCTGAAATTTTAAGTCTTTATTTAAATAAATCAATTCCAAGTTATTTAGCCTGACAGAACTCTCTCTCTCTCTCTCTCTCTCTCTCTCTCTCTCTCTCTCTCTCTCTCTCTGTGTGTGTGTGTGTGTGTGTGTGTGTGTGTGTGTGTGTGTGTGTGTGTCTTCACCAGTAAAGAAGAGCTCGATCTAAGGTTTTATGACATTATCTTAGAATACTGGATTATTCTAGTTAGTTATGTAAGTTTACTTAGTGTTTCCTCGAGGCAATAAACTACCTCAAGGAGTAGGCTATATCCAGTACTAACATCATGTAATACTTCAATTAATTATTAATCACTTTCATTTATTAATAACAGGAACTCTTCGCTTTATCTGCTATAGTGGTTCATATTGTTTTCAGATAAGAGAACATATTAATGGAATTCTTTGTTAAAGTTGCCTACCCTAAAGGCTTCCAAGGAACTCTAATTAAGTGACAATGTATACGCTTATTTTTGTAACTGGGGCTAATGTGAAAGCACAATATGATGGTAGGTTCATGTTTTCAGGCCGTGATATTTCTCACCTAAGGGAGTTCACCATACATTGCCATACACAGAGCCAAATTTTGGGTCTGAACAGTTTTTTCTGATTCATGTTTGTAAATAATATCTTGTATCTAGCATCCAATCAACAATTTTATTTATCTGAAACCTTACACTAAGAGAACATGTAGCAGTTCCTACTCTTTATTAACTAATGGGGACGAGATGTATAATGTTCCTGCTGTGACACATACTGCTTCGAACATGCTGGAAGTTCTTCTTCGTGAGTTGTTCCATATGGAGGTCTACGTTGACCAACTCGTAACGAAAAGGTGCAGCAAACGTCTTGCAACTTCTCTAGCTCAACAGGAGGAGATATGGTTACATCGTGTCTCCATCGTCTTTCTTCGCCACCGATTGAAGATTCTAACATGCTTACAATCAACTCTGAATAATGGAAGGGCAAGCGGGAATGTCTCAACGCCACTACAGTAAAAATCTAGAAATAGAAGGCTGGAACCATATTTCATTAAAAAATAAAAAAAATTATCTTTAGAGCCAGTCTTACGGCAATACGTGAATCTAAGTTCACGGTATCTAATCTTCAGTTCCAAGTACCATTCAAAGTTCACTAAATTATCGCCATAGGAGAACATCCACACGCGAGATCGCGTGTAAACGTTTCCTGAGGCACTATTAACAACTAACTCAGTTTAATGTGGAAATACAGTCGGTCCAACACACACACACACACACACACACACACACACACACACACATTGACCCTCCGGAAACATATTCCAAGAGTGAGTCGTAAACGTTTTCTGAGGCTGATCAGTACTTAGTTTGAATAATATAAAAATCAACTCGCATAAAAACATAGTGTTGGAGTGAAATTCAGTTGTAGACTGCCTGCATACCAGTCGAAGACTTCGTGCTGATGACCTAGCTTCAGGTTTTATGCACCTACCTGCACAGATCACTTTTCTGAATGGTCAGTTTAGCCGCCCAGTGATTGAAAACATTACATAATGTTTTAATTAATATTTTAACTTTATTTTGGAGTTTCTGAATTTATGTTTGGGAGGCTATCAGTGTGTATACTGTCGACGGTCGAGTTGGAGATATATATACACGTTTAAATTAATATAGTAATATATTAATTAGTGTCCTCTAGTGAATTAAACTGTCAAGTAATCCTAAGTTATTTACTTCTCTTTATGTCATGTCCTTCTGACTTTCTCTGAATGGTAGAGTCTCAGCGAAGACTGACTTTTGACGACAGGCACGGTGCTCACCTTATTTAAATGAAAGTCACCACCAAACGTGGTAATGGAAAGTAGTTTTCACAACATGGTATCTGAAACACATTTCCAACGCTTACATCCCCCAGATGGTCCATATTTGTTAGGCTCCCCCTTTTGTTAATCTCTAATACGTAAATCCAAATCTGTTGGTAACCCACTAATTGCTAATACAACGATTACTAAAATTTTCGTTTAGAAGTTGTACACTGAACAGCGAAATTTCTTAACTGGATACATTAACTGTCAATGCATGGAATAATTGTAGTGAATCCAAGTCATTAACTAAATAATCTGTTAACATTGTAACCCAGAAACATCATCACAGTACCATAGAGATCTATACTTAATACGCACAGCTCACACTAAGGGATTTCCTAGGGATGTCGCGGCTGTGGTCATTCTTCCAAAGGGACTGGGAGGAAACAATCTAGTCGGAGCAAATGGTGAAGTCCATTATCCCATGTGTTTTATAATGTCACACCTCAGTGTCACCAAATTTCATCACTCCAACGTTTACAAGCTTTCTCTACAATGTTACCAAAGTTTATCACTATAATCGTCACCAAAGTTAATCTTCGCCGCCAGTGTTTCCAGGTAGGAAATCTGCAATGAGACGTGGGACTTCCCTACTCATTGTTACATTACTACCACTCAACTGAGACACTAATTTCTTTATTGTCTATTAGTCTCCCCACGCTATTCGCAACACTAAGCAATGTTTTTCACTCTACAAAATTCCCAAACACGACTGCTCCACCAAGTTTCTCATCCTTAACTCATAAATCACTCCGTCTACTAATGACGCTCTTCAGAGAGATTTTGTGTTTCTCTAAAGTTAAATCAATTCTGCAATATTCCATGGGACATTCAGTTGCCCAGCTGCATGTGTAGTTCATAGTATGATAGTAAAGTGACATCATGATTGTAGCGCGCAAACAAGCACATCACTGCTTCAGGGCCACGCGGTTCCAATGCGTAATGTGGTGCTTTCATCCATTCCGTAAGACAGCCGGCTTTTGTTATGGCCTAGGTGAGATCATTGTTCTTCCCCAGCAGGAGCCTGGCCTGTATGTTGGGTAGGAAATATGTCCATGGGTTCCGACTTACAAAAAATATTGGGGTGGGGGGCATACTGGGGGTCTTGCCCAGAAAATTTCCTAAATTTTAGATGAAAAATAGTTTTAAAGTTTTTTAAGGCATTTTAGTCAAATGATCAAGATTAGAACCCCGAAAACTGGACTCTCGATAACTCGAACTTGACAAGCCTGAAACACTTTTTGGCTTTGAGAAAAGAAACAAAACATAAACAGGCCAGGTATTTTCGTAAAAGGCTAATTTAATTCACAGAAATAATCATGCTTATAGACTATTACAGAGCAGTGAGTATATAGCTCTGAAAAGATTGAAATTATATTTAAATAAATCTTGAACTATTATTAAAAGAATAAAACATAAAATATTGCTGTCACATAGTAATAGCACTTTGACTAATAAGTGATATAGCTCATTTAAGCTTACTTCGAATAAGGCTCAGGGTTCCTTAAATAAAAACAGTATCTCAAAGTTAATGCCTTAATACAGTTAATAAGGTTATTACAGTATGCCTAATACTTTCAGTCAAAAAGCAAGTAAATAGCGAGTTTTAATTGGTCTTACACTCTAAAAATAAGTCAGTATTTGAAATTAACTAATACAGTGCTATAGTAATACAGTACCAAACTAGTACTAATATTTCGAAAACGAAAATTTAACATTATGTTTGTATTTAATTCTCTATTTTATAAAGATTTTTAATATTGCTCTAAATGTCATCATTAGGGCTAGAGTGTCTTTAGAAAGGTGCAAATATCTTCCGTCCGACTGGATTACTGAATATCAGGTCGCTGATGACTGGTCGGGTATCCAATTCATCCAAAACATCTCGGTGAGCATGAAGAACAGCCAAGTTGTTCAATCGCTTCTGTCCCATTGTTGATCGGAGATATGACTTCAGACGTCTAATGGCGCTAAATGACCGTTCTGCTGTTGCTGTCGTGACTGGAACTCTTTGGAGAAGCTTAATGCACTTCACATAACATTTCTCCAACTGCAAGCTCGTATGTAAAGTACTTTCTTACAACACGCATGTTTTTTGAGACCAGTTGTTTTTTATTAGCGATATCGGCTAACATATTCAAGTGTAAGCGCAGTCTCCCAATGTCTGGGTCATTTCTGAAAAACTCAGTTGATTTTTCCAAATTTGTTTCACTTCTATTTACTAAAAGCAAGCACTCTTGTTCAACTGCAATGACCTGTGTGAGTCCAGTTGAAGCAAACCGCTCAGTAATGCAAGATTGCACCATTTCACAAACTTCAATGTAAATATCTTTGTAGTATTCCTTTGGGGTTTTGAAAATGTGCAGTGAGCTGGCTTCGTTGTTTTCATACTTCTTTGGTGTACTTCAATTCCGAGGAAACGAAGGATCATCAACTTAGGAAGGATTTCTTTTAAACACAATTCCCAAAAGTGTTCAAAACTACCATGCCATCCATTCAATATACAAATCAAGCCCTCATATATTTTTAACAGATCAGCAACACTTAGATGAGGGCACTGAATGTTTTCATTGAGATCCTCTACTGGGTTCATTGCATGGCAATGAAGATGTAAAAAGGAGTAAGTCTTGAATTGTAACAATGACCCAAGATAGCCTGTACATTTGTAACCTGCTTCTGTGTTGTCCTCTGCAGAATATGTTTCAAGATAACTCTAGAAGTTCTTCAAAGTTTTTCAATATTCTCAGAATATTAGATGCTCGCAAAGTCCATAGAGTCGGGCAAAGGGTTCATAGACCAGCTTGGTTGTTGGCGCTCTCACAGCGAATGCTTCCGAAAAGTTCAATCCTTTTGTTGGATTTCCTTATGGTGTTTATTAAGCCCTTGGCTAAAGCCATAATATTCCCCATAGACGTAAGATGGCGAAGACTGTCTACGACTGCCAAGTCTAAACGGTAAGCCGGCCGCGGTGGTCTAGCGGTTCTAGGCGCTCAGTCCGGAACCGCGCGACTGCTACGGTCGCAGGTTCGAATCCTGCCTCGGGCATGGATGTGTGTGATGTCCTTAGGTTAGTTAGGTTTAAGTAGTTCAAAGTTCTAGGGGACTGATGACCACAGATGTTAAGTCCCATAGTGCTTAGAGCCATTTGAACCGTCTAAACTGTAAGCAGTGCAGTGCACATAACGTGCTTTTGGTTGTATATCCAGAACTAACGTTTTTTAGTCCTTTGAACTTACCTCTCATATTCGAGGCACCATCATAGCACTGTTGTCTTTTTTAAGTTATCCACTGACAAATCAAGATGAGCAAAAACGTTTTTTAAAATACTAAACAGAGTTTGTGATTCAGTGTTGGGGGTATTGTATAAGCCAATAAAGTCTTCATTGGTGATTAAGGAATGATCGACAGTACGAATACAAATTGACACTTGTTCGTGAGTCGAGGAATCACTTGTTTCGTCAACCATAATAGAAAAATTTTCAGTCTTTTTGACTGAAGCCAATGCCTTTCTCAACACAGACTTTCCTATAAGATCAATGATCTCGTTTTGAATATCGTGGGACGTCCACTTATACCCCAAACGCCCTAACGAATTTTCAAACTCAGGTATGTCATTCTTTCAAAGTTCTAAAAACTGAAAAAAATTGAGTTTACATCTTCGTGCACTCTAATTGGAGGTAAACGGCCTTTCTTCATACCACTGTCCAACTGTTCATTCAATTGGGAAGCCACACTTCGGTTAGTGATAGGATTTAGTTTCAGAACACCTTCTTTATGCGTAAACCTATTTTCATGAAGAATGAATTTTTCCAAAGCCTTTTTCCACTAAGAAAACCCTACGGAAGTAAAGGCATCTTCTTTTTTGGAAGAAAATTATAATAGATTTTTAGAATCTGCCTGTTTGCAGAATTTGCAAAAAAAAGAAAAAAAATTCGATAGATGCTTCATATTCTGGCGATGTGTATTTGATCAACCAAGACTTCTGAAATGATCATCCCTTACCGGATTGTCCAGGTTAAGACTGTGAACGGTTCTGGCCTGAAGACGATGAATCAATTGACTACACAATAATTGTTGGAAGATGACTTGCAGTATCATCAACTTCTAAGCGCGCCTCTTTGGTAACAAATTTATCCGTTGCATACTTAATTTCCAATACACGAAGAGGCTAAAGTAAAGAAATAAAATATATAAAATAGTCCAGTAGACACTTAAGTCGGAACACTAAACACGTCTGCAGCATGCACTGAACGGAACTATCTACACTGAATGTCTGCGACAGCACCGTCTTAGTGTCTCGAAGTGTCAAGGCGACACGAGGCAGAGGGATTTAGGCGCTTTCGCTCCAGCCCTTTTGAATTCACCGCGGCCGCAGCGCTGGCCCGCCGGCGCCAGACTTTACACAAAGGTGCGCACACCGGGACAAATTCTAAGTGCGCCCACAGCACTGTCACACTGTCTTGATTCACACCACTCGTTTTCAGTTAACCTGCTTACTACAGTAATAATTATTTATTTTAACTCATTACTGAATGTATTTTAAAAGGTAACTATCGTCAAACAAGGAAAGTAAAAAATGCCAACATAATTTTGTGATTTTACAAAGCATAATATAACTAATAATTTTCGTAAATCATTGGGGGGCTCTGCATCCCCCCCCCCTCCGAAATGAATTTTTGAAGGGACCTGGGACCCTCAGGCCACATGGAGTCGCCGCCTACGAAAATGTCTCAGCCAACACTCCACTTCGCGTCCTTGGAGCAGTGCCTTGACTGCTACTGGATGCCATTGTCCTCCAACGGCTGCACAAAGCATTGCACACCAGTGCCCGCTCTTTGTGCATTGCTGTGTTCCCAGGAACGCCGCCTTCATTCGATGACTTCCAGAATACTTGCAACAGTGGATATAACACACTATTTTCTAATACTGATCGCATCACACACACACACACACACATATATATATATATATATATATATATATATATATATATATATATATATATATATATAGCCTAAAAATAGTAACACAAAAAAAATCTTGATGCAACTAGTTACACCGGTATTCATCCTCAGTAAAACAGGTGCCAATACCTAATTTTAAGTTCTCGTATCTGTCTAATTCCACATTAATTGTTAATATGATCACAAATTTGATACTGTATCCAATAACACTCATGCAAACTAAGAAAAAAAATTTGCCTCTCAAGTGTTTACTATAAGAACATGAATCTCCAACTTTTCATCAACATTTTGCTGTATACACAATTACTCATCTTACGACTATATAATTTATTCCTATAGCACATCACCACGTCTCTGAGACTTTCTCTACAAGACACACGTATTCTGCATCATATTGTCATCACCTCAGTGGTACTGAAAGTTTCAAATTAGTCAGCTTCAGGATTCGTAATTATTACAGGAGCTTCATGTGAATTTTATTATTTTGAGGCTCCACACAACCCTATACTATGCTTCTAACTTCACCTTCTGCATAACACCACACCATACAATCGTAATTTCATTCATGAAAATAAGTGCCTAGTCTGCTGTCTCGAAAAGTGTTCCGTCTCATCAAGGAGACAAGTCACCCATTTGTGTCCCAGCGTCACAGCATTAGGAGATTAAAAATGTTATTACTTTGTTTAAGATATCAAGGAAAAGAACCATCTATAAACGCTTCTGTACCAGAAGCCTCTCAATTTGTGCCTGTTAAATTCTAAGTCTTAATTCATTTCCAGACACAAATGAATGACACTTCAGCATCATTATCGATTCATCGAACACACACATTCTATTTCTCCTTTGATAGACTCGCATTGCACTGATCTATGTGTGTCTCCCTCTAGTTACTCCTTTTCATTTATAATCTCTTATCCTTCCTCGGCACTCGGTATCCAGACTCCTTATCTTTTAGGGATCAAAAATTGGTCACGAAAATTCAAAGGTTCTCCATTTCTCTAGAGACAGATTAGAATTCACAAAATTAATAAATATACACCATTAACTAACTCAACATTAATCTTATATGGATATGGTGTCTGTTCTTTTGGACATGTGCGAATGAACAGACATCATATCCCTATAAGTACACTCCTGGAAATGGAAAAAAGAACACATTGAAACCGGCGTGTCAGACCCACCATATTTGCTCCGGACACTGCGAGAGGGCTGTACAAGCAATGATCACACGCACGGCACAGCGGACACACCAGGAACCGCGGTTTTGACCGTCTAATGGCGCTAGCTGCGCAGCATTTGTGCACCGCCGCCGTCAGTGTCAGCCAGTTTGCCGTGGCATACGAAGCTCCATCGCAGTCTTTAACACTGGTAGCATGCCGCGACAGCGTGGACGTGAACCGTATGTGCAGTTGACGGACTTTGAGCGAGGGCGTATAGTGGGCATGCGGGAGGCCGGGTGGACGTACCGCCGAATTGCTCAACACGTGGGGCGTGAGGTCTCCACAGTACATCGATGTTGTCGCCAGTGGTCGGCGGAAGGTGCACGTGCCCGTCGACCTGGGACCGGACCGCAGCGACGTACGGATGCACGCCAAGACCGTAGGATCCTACACAGTGCCGTAGGGGACCGCACCGCCACTTCCCAGCAAATTAGGGACACTGTTGCTCCTGGGGTATCGGCGAGGACCATTCGCAACCGTCTCCATGAAGCTGGGCTACGGTCCCGCACACCGTTAGGCCATCTTCCGCTCACTCCCCAACATCGTGCAGCCCGCCTCCAGTGGTGTCGCGACAGGCGTGAATGGAGGGACGAATGGAGACGTGTCGTCTTCAGCGATGAGAATCGCTTCTGCCTTGGTGCCAATGATGGTCGTATGCGTGTATGGCGCCGTGCAGATGAGCGCTACAATCAGGACTGCATACGACCGAGGCACATGGTGTGGGGAGCGATCTCCTACACTGGCTGTACACCTCTGGTGATCGTCGAGGGGACACTGAATAGTGCACAGTACATCCAAACCGTCATCGAACCCATCGTTCTACCATTCCTAGACCGGCAAGGGAACTTGCTGTTCCAATAGGACAATGCACGTCCGCATGTATCCCGTGCCACCCAACGTGCTCTAGAAGGTGTAAGTCAACTACCCTGGCCAGCAAGATCTCCGGATCTGTCCCCCATTGAGCATGTTTGGGACTGGATGAAGCGTCGTCTCACGCGGTCTGCACGTCCAGGACGAACGCTGGTCCAACTGAGGCGCCAGGTGGAAATGGCATGGCAAGCCGTTCCACAGGACTACATCCAGCATCTCTACGATCGTCTCCATGGGAGAATAGCAGCCTGCATTGCTGCGAAAGGTGGATACACACTGTACTAGTGGCGACATTGTGCATGCTCTGTTGCCTGTGTCTATCTGCCTGTGATTCTGTCAGTGTGATCATGTGATGTATCTGACCCCAGGAATGTGTCAATAAAGTTTCCCCTTCCTGGGACAATGAATTCACGGTGTTCTTATTTCAATTTCCAGGAGTGTATATAGCTCTGGCAATACCGGTAATGACCTCCTTCTTCTGTGCGGATGCACACATATTCCCCGAACACTTACGAGACTTGGTAAGAATGTCTTCGACGAGTAATGAGTGTGTAGGAGTGGGACACTACGAATGTAGTGTGTGCACATACAAGGTGAGAATGTGGGTCTTACGGGAGGCGTGCGCGAGATAGTCTCTGCAGTCGCAATATCCTCTGTACCCTGGGTGACGCAGATGGATAGAGCGTCTGCCGTGGAAGCAGGAGATCCCTGGTTCGAGTCCCGCTCGGGGCACATATTTTCACCTGTCCCTGTTGATATACATCAACGCCCGTCAGCAGCTGAAGGTAGTAATATAATTCTGATTTCAACATGAACCTTTCCTACTTTACATGCTAATTGGGTAACTTTAGCCATCATCATGTCACACTCCCTGTTCCTACTTCTACCTTCTCCCGTACCAACCATTTCTTCAGTCTTAGAGCTCATTGTCTCCGCATTATCAAGGTAGTCCATGGTCCTCTGACTTCTCATATTCATACTTCATTCAGGACACACACTACATCTCATCACTGCACCTGCAACTCGGCATCTTATATCTGGATCCCATCCATGTGGGTACCGACAATTATGTCTTATACAGTGGGAGACAAAAATCACAAAACAAAACAAAACAAAAATCCCAGGTGTTCCTAAAAATACACAATGTCACACGACTCATATCCATTCACAGACACACTGACCTAAGATACAGTTACTTTACACTAATTAGAATACACTCACATACTAACTTTCCACAATATGATGTAACCCTCTCGATTTTCGCCCACGAACAGATTCAATTTGAATTGTGTTAGCATGGACTACCCTTTGTCCTTCGTACTCTGAGTGGTCCGTTATAGACCGAGAAAAACTTACTCGTGAGGAACCTATGCTTTCTGGACAGTTTCTGTGATTTTATTAATACTTCCTCACCAACAGCCAATGTCAGCCTCCTAATCTATCCTTTTTGTCTCCTCTGTCGATTCGTTGCTCTGGAATACGGTCTGGCGTTGGAACGCTCCTAAGAGATAGACCTGTTGTTCATGTGGCATCTTATTTATGATATTCTTAAAATGATTCAAAAATTCGTTTCATCTCCTCTAATGTGTATTGCAATTAATTCTGCACAGTTTCTTTAACCACTCTGTCACTTGGGTTCGGAACCATGTGGTAGCATCATACAAAAGTGGCGTAAACCTTCTTTCTCTTAATGCACGAGACCACTGGTTGGACCTAAACTGTGGTCCAGACTCAATTATCATTTTCTCTGTTCGTACCACTTCTATTAAGCAATTATTTATGAAGGCGGCTGTGGCCATTCTTCCCGAAGCTTTACGTGGTGAACTGAAAGTCATATATTTCGAAAAGTTGTTTGACAGCCATTAACACATACTGATAATTATCCACCAACTTCGGGAGAGGCCCAAACAAGTATGTTGCCCCATACTGTTTTAGTCTGGCAGGTACCATAGAGAATATGGCGATACTTGGCACGAAAAACTGAGAGATTTTGCTACTTGGTGTGCCTTACACCTGCTCAGCACCCGTTTTATCCTTCTCGCCATACTCTTAAAATCTCTAAGTTTCTGGAAGCATTTACATGCCTCAGATGCCCATAACTGAGATCCTCATACCATATAAGTCTGTTACTACTCATCTTGTATGAACTCTACCCAATCATTTGTTGCAGCGTTCCAACGATAAAACAGCACACCTCTCTCTGTCATGTAGAGTCTGGCAACCTTCGGTCACTTTTGACTCTTAAATTCTCCTTAATCGATTTCCACACAGGATTCTTATCCTGCTTCCTGACTATCTCACTCAAAGTCATCCATACATAATTCTCGAAGCTCACTCATCACAAACATAGCGAGTTTTATTTTTTTACTCCCAATTACTCATCACTCTCTTCTGTCTGAGCAGTCGGATTTCGTGAAAGTGTGTCTGCCATTAGATTTTCTGGACCAGGTATCTACACCACTTCAGAACGAAATGCGTTAACTTCGCCGACATAAGGAACTTTAAGGCTCTGTAATCGATGTAGATCTTTATCATTCTACCAGATAGGTAACATCTATTCTTGTGAAAATCAAACACTATTGCCAAGGCCTTGAGCTCAATGATAGTCAAGTCTTTCTCAGCTTTAGTGAACACACGACTCGCAGAGGCCATCAGTTTCTGAATTAAGTCTCCTCCTCGCTCTTCCTTCTAGGATAGCGTGATGCCCAAGCCACAGCCTGAGCTGTCAGCAGCCATACAGACATCCTTAGCGAGTTCTGGGTGCGCAAGTAGTGGCGCAACTAACAATTCCTTTTTTAACTCATCAAAGCCTCTCTCTGCGCTTCGCTGACCCAGCTCCACTTCGTCCTTTTACCAGTCAAATAGCACAAAGGTGGCATTTTCACACTCTTTATCTGAATGAATCATTTACAGGAATCCACCATCCTAAATATCCTCATTACAATTTCTTTGTCTTTGGAATTGGAAAATTTCTTACTGTATCATGTTTGGCCGGGTTTGGTCGAATACCTTTCGGGTTAACAAAGTGCCCCAGAAAATCCAGCTCCTTCTTTCCAGGGCATAGACGTAGCAATGTTGCCGTGACGTCACGGCGGAAAGAACAAATTTTGGCTGGAAAATAGGTCAATTGGGCTACCTCCACTAACCTAACTCCAACTCTCCTCACCCGAGGTATCTGCCACCATCACCACCGCCACCACCACCACCATCACTGCCTCACTTGAACACCGCCTCTAAAGAAAGATCACAGCACATGTGTGAAACCATCCTTGAGACACTTCTCGCGCTAATTGTGGGAAATACCACATTCATTCCTTTTCTTTGAGGACGAGCTGATTCAGGAGTTACTACATCAAATTGCATATGTCTCTACATAAACTTTCGAAAAGATCGCTGCACAGTAGATTGCTTCAATTTTGCGATGTATACCGCCACACCTGAACACAGACTCTAAAAAGACCGCTGCACACTTGTGAAACCTCTCTGAGACATTTCACACTCTTTTGTGGGCAAAAGATCCCAAAATCTTATTTTACACGCCAAAAGCCAAAACCACGATATTTGGAAGTATAAAGAAATATCTCTCTGACTCTAAACAGGACGCTCACCACTTATCGAATTTAAACTGCTTGTTTCAAGGCACTGCCAGAGAGAGAGAAAAATTTCTGGGTCCTACAGCTGCTGCGGTGTTCATCAGTTTTCTGAAACGGTGAGTGGGATTAGTCTATATTTACTGCTTGAGTCGGGGACGTTATTTCCCTCAATTCTCGAAGGCACGCTGGTGTCTAAGCACAGACGATAAAATCAAAACACTTACACAAACAGAATTCGAGGCACTTTACTACAGACGAGAAAAATGACTGTTATTTTCGGTGAATTTTCGATATTCTACAGATTCTGGTCTGGAGATGGTCTAAAGCCACAATGGCGGTCCTGTCTATGAAAACCAGGGGAGGATGGTCTCTTCGACTTGTCTCTGAATACTTAAACAAAGAAGACATCACGTGACTCTCAAACGTCACAGAACTTCCCGTAGATATTTTGCCCCTGTCTTGTTCAAACCAGTCTGTAGAGGCTCCTATTCCCAATACAAATGATGCCCTGTGACTCTCTGGCGTCATGGAACTTCCTGTGAATGGAGCATTCTGATTGGTTCTTATTGATTTACCCGCCAAACTGCTGATGCCACCAATGTCGAGCCCTGTCCGCCATTTTCTGCAGAAAGACGAATTAAGCGATTTTCAGTGGCGAAGGTATTTGGTACCGGGTGATCAAAAAGTCAGTATAAATTTGAAAACTTAATATAGCAGGCCGGAGAGGCTGTGCGGTTCTGGGCGCTACAGTCTGGAACCGACCGACCGCTACGGTCGCAGGTTCCAATCCTGCCTCGGGCATGGATGTGTGTGATATCCTTAGGTTAGTTAAGTTTAATTAATTCTAAGTTCTAGGCGACTGATGACCTCAGAAGTTAAGTCGCATAGTGCTCAGAGCCATTTGAATCATTTGAAAACTTAATAAACCACGTAATAATGTAGATAGAGAGGTAAAAATTGACACACATGCTTGGAATGACATGGGATTTTATTATAACAAAAAAAATGTTCACATAATGTCCGACAGATGGCGCTGGACAGCAAAACGTCAGTGACTGTGCATGACAATCGTGTATAAAAGGAGCTGTTATGAGAGAGAGAATCAGAAGCTCCAGCAGTCGCAGCATATTGACGTTACCTGAAAAGGCGCTTTTAGTGAAGTTGTATTATCAGAATGGGGAATGTGCTAGTTCAGAGCTACGATCTTATCGCCATAGGAAGGGGATTCGAACGGGTAAAGGTCCGTTGACAAATGCACCTGTGGCGAGGAGACTGTAAAGGGTTCGTCTATGCACGGGGAAGTCAGCGCTCCTGCAGTCACACGTTGCACCGGCATTCCATACACTACTGTTTGGTTGGCAATTAGGCGTATCCTCCGATGCTATCAGTACAAAATCCATCGGCATCATGAACTGTTACCTGGCGATTTAGTGAAGCGGAGGGCATTAGCAGTGTGGGCGTTTCAAATAATGGCGGAAGATGACGATTGGTTGAGTAACGTGCTGTGGACCGACGAAGCTCATTTCACGCTCCGAGGGTCTGTCAACGCCCACAACTGCAGAATTTGGGCTGCCGAAAATCCTAAACTGTCGTGGAAACTACATTGCAAGACGAGAAAGTCACGGTAAGGGTTGTATTTACCACATTTACCGTGATCGGGCCTTTTTTCTTCGAGAAAATACGTGATTCTGGTTTTGTAACTGCTACCGTGACGGGTGAGAGCTACTCCGATATGTTATAGAGTCGCACCATCCCCAGCCTGGATGATAAACACCTGCTGGAATGTACGATTTTATGCAGGATGGCGCTCCACCCCATATTGCTAGACATGTGAAAGATCTCTTGCGCGCGTCGTTTGGTGATGATCGTGTCCTCAGCCGCTACTTTCGTCATGCTTGGCCTCCCAGGTCCCCAGACCTCAGTTCGAGCGATTATTGGCTTTGGGGTTACCTGAAGTTGCAAGTGTATCGTGATCGACCGACATCTCTAGGGATGCTGCAAGACAACATCCGATGCCAATGCCTCACCATAACTCCGGACATGCTTTACACTGCTGTTCACAACGTTATTCCTCGACTACAGCTATTGTTGAGGAATGATGGTGGACATATTGAGCATTTCCTGTAAAGAACATCATATTTGCTTTGTCTTACTTTGTTATGCTAATTATTGCTATTCTGATCAGATGGACCGCCATTTGTCGAACATTTTTTTAACGTTTATATTTTTTGGTTCTAATAAAACCCCACGTCATTCCAAGCATGTGTGTCAATTTGTACCTCTCTCTCTACATTACTCTGTGACTGATTCAGTTTTCAAATTTATACTGACTTTTTGATCACCCGGTACATATTGAAATAAAAAACATACCGCAGTCATATTACACAGATAGTTAAACCCTACAAAAGTGGTCTAGCGATCATGAAATACAGAAACTACCGCGAAAGACACTTTCTCGATTAAACTGCTCTGCTACGGTCGAGAAAAGCTTGACTTTTTCAGCGTGAAACTTATCGCCAAACGGGCTATATCACCACAAACGATTACCATGTCATTGCAGTAAACACAATTCGATTCGTATTCTGGAGCATATAAAATCATCACCTCTTCATCCCACTCCAGGCAAATGCCGGGATGGTTCCTCTGAAAGGGCACGGCCGACTTCCTTCACCATCCTTCCCTAATACGATGAGACCGATGACCACACTGTCTGGTCTCCTTCCCCAAACAACCAACCAACCTCTTCATCCTTCATCCTACGTATAGCTATTGACCACCCCACACTCACACCATTACCGCAAAGACAGATAGATACCAAAAAATATGGGTACATGCTTAGTATATAGTCGCAGCACTAGATATTTGCCGCGAAGTCGGTCGGTCATCCATCGTGGCCAATGGTTACGAGCCACGTGCCCCCGCACACGCTTCCCTGATGCGCTGTCAGTGCGCCCTCCACGGACTGTTGTCACCCTCCGAACTAGTGTACAAAGGCTGGGCTGGAGCCCCTGACACAAAGGCTTTACTGTTTGTAGCCCCGACCTGCTTGCTTGCCTGCTCCCATGCTTTTTACACTCATTTTCAGACGCTGGGATTAAAAGAACATGCGTATTGTCACATGATTTTACAGTATGCTACTGATCGCTTTCACAGTATATTTCCGAATATAACGAGTGGAAATTGTATCTCTAGAGACCGGAGACCTTAGAGAGGTTCAGTGAGGTGGGGCGTCCTGCAGATCACTGAGTAAATACAAGCTTATCTCGTCTGCAAAAGTCTTTACGTGAAAACTTGAAAAAATATAGGAAACTGGTACGTTGCACTCTTATTTTTTAATTAGTACCTATGTCAATGATATAATTTAAAATGATATGTCAATGATATAATTCCAAACCATCAATCTGCTGTACAAGGTCAAATATGGTGCTTGTCATGTCTAGAGACCCAGAAAATCTCTTTTCCAGCTGTTTTACACCACTAGATGCACATTACAACCGATTTTCTCTCAAAAAAATAAAGACGGGAAATGTGTAGAAGCAGTCAACTGGTCCTGTGGAACGGCTTGCCATGCCATTTCCACCTGGGATACATGCGGAAGTGCATTGTCCTGTTGGAACAGCAAGTTCCCTTGCCGGTCTAGGAATGGTACAACGATGGGTTCGATGACACTTTGGATATACCGTGCGCTATTCAGTGTCCCCTCGACGATCACCAGAGGTGTACGGCCAGTGTAGGAGATCGCTCCCACACCATGATGCCGGGTGTTGGCCCTGTGTGCCTCGGTCGTATGCAGTCCTGATTGTGGCGCTCACCTGCACGGCGCCAAACACGCATACGACCATCATTGGCACCAAGGCAGAAGCGACCCTCATAGCTGAAGACGACACGTCTCCATTCGTCCCTCCATTCACGCCTGTCGCGACACCACTGGAGGCGGGCTGCACGATGTTGGGGCGTGAGCGGAAGACGGCCTAACGGTGTGCGGGACCGTAGCCCAGCTTCATGGAGACGGTTGCGAATGGTCCTCGCCGATACCCCAGGAGCAACAGTGTGCCTAATTTGCTGGGAAGTGGCGGTGCGGTCCCCTACGGCACTGCGTAGGATCCTACGGTCTTGGCGTGCATCCTTGCGTCGCTGCGGTCCGGTCCCAGGTCGACGGGCACGTGCACCTTCCGCCGACCACTGGCGACAACATCGATGTACTGTGGAGACCTCACGCCCCACGTGTTGAGCAATTCGGCGGTACGTCCACCCGGCCTCCCGCATGCCCACTATACGCCCTCGCTCAAAGTCCGTCAACTGCACATACGGTTCACGTCCACGCTGTCGCGGCATGCTACCAGTGTTAAAGACTGCGATGGAGCTCCGAATGCCAAGGCAAAGTGGCTGACACTGACGGCGGCGGTGCACAAATGCTGCGCAGCTAGCCATTGGACGGCCAACACCGCGGTTCCTGGTGTGTCCGCTGTGCCGTGCGTGTGATCATTGCTTGTACAGCCCTCTCGCAGTGTCCGGAGCAAGTATGGTGGGTCTGACACACCGGTGTCAATGTGTTCTTTTTTCCATTTCCAGGAGTGTATATTCTCCTTATGACAGGACTTAATTTTCCACGTAAAAGATCTTTCATTCCCCTTACAGCTATCGCAATTTTCCGTGTCTTCCTTACGATAGGACATGGTCATTTTCTTAGCACATGTCGTTTCACTGATCGCAGAACACGTACTTGTGGTGCCAACTGATCCCAGCGAATTGATCACACATCCCCTACTAATAACTGAATGCTGGTGACACCAAACAATACTGGGTGAAAATCCGCTATGGATGGACATGCCTCATTTGTTTTCGTTGCGAGTGGTACCAGTATGTCTTAGGAAGAGAGATATAATCGTCTTATCGGCTACCAGCTATAAAAAAAACACGATCGCAACGACTGTGTTACTGGTGCCCTGCATGAAAAGCGGGCTTGGTTCTACTGCCCACGCAAGTATCACTAATGAATTCTATTTTAAAAATCATACAAGCGTCATAAATCTAGATGTGGTATTGCCTCTGAGTGGAGTGGTTTCCCACACAAATACCACGACATTGAATATAGAGAGTGATCGCTGCGGTATGTATTAACAGACTGTTGCCGTCGCTGTAAGCTCGTAATAAAATCACCGAATTTAGAAAGTGATTCGGCTAAGAAACGTCGAATTAAGTTGGTATTTGCATCTCCCTCATGCCACCGGTAGATATTTGCAATACATTTATCTCGATGCCATGTCACAGGTTCTGTGATATAGGTACTGAGTTATAGGCAATGGAGGATGATGGTTGATTGAGAATGATCACATGCAGTAGATGGCGTGCTATGTGACGAATCACTTAAAAAATGCAATGCTAGATTGAGGTCATAAGAAATGTACAAAATCCTATGACCAATACAATGGCCTTTCGGATATACTGTGTTACATTTTCTGATAGAAATACTGTTTTTGATTT
The DNA here is from genome assembly GCF_023897955.1 of Schistocerca gregaria. NCBI lineage: Eukaryota > Metazoa > Arthropoda > Insecta > Orthoptera > Acrididae > Schistocerca > Schistocerca gregaria. The sequence continues at coordinate 472,811,135 of NC_064931.1, forward strand.
AGAATAAAGCCTTCCCATTCAGTCACATAGCTGAGTTGGATCCTATGGAGATGTCTTTTAATGATTACAGCCACTATTGAATCATATTTGTGGCAGTCCCATATCTCGAAACGAGTCACCTTTTTCGAACTTACCTGCTACAGTAAAACTCCAACGCGGTTTTAGACAGCACCTATGCATCTTGTAACTGTTCCTCTGTATCTGTCCCGCTCTCCCTGCAGCTTTCTCCATGTGATGGTTCCAATCTAGGTCGGAAACGCACAGAAGTCGGAGAGCGCTGAATCAAAGACCTTCTGCAATCTGTGGAGAAACAAGGTGAGCTGAGTTAATGCGACAGGGCCGTCTTTTTTGGCCACATACGAAACACCGCTGCTGTGTGTTTGTCTGCTTCCTTGTAAGAGGCATTCTCCGTTACTAACGATCATTTTGTAAGACTGATGCAAGCATAGTTCAATTTCTGAACCATGATAAGATGTGAACAGTGAGAGCTATACACGTCTGGAAAGCTATATTGTGTATGAATCACAAAGGCTCTACGTTTTTTTCTTTGGTGTAGACGGAAGTAGTTTTATCTTCTTGAAGTTTATCATCGCAGCGAGTGAGATAGAAAACTTGCAGGGTGGATGTATGTCAGATGTTGAACATTTATGTCCTGCATTAGTGTTCATGTGTTTATGTTCCACTATCATTTCTCTCTTCCCAATACCTTCTTGGTACTGACCCGAGGCACTAGAACAATACTTCATAATTGATAGCTCACTTAATTTACGTAAAATACTTCATACTCCATCTGCATGGAGCTCCGTCATGCATAAAAACCACACTTTCTTCTTAACCGTCTATTATGTAATTACAACACTTCCATATCTATTATCCATCTTTAAGGGTGCTAACCTAATCGATATGCGCGCATCTGGAGAGATTGTACACTTGGATGGTTACTGTGAATAAGATTGGTGCAAAACAGTCTTCACTGAACAGCAGTTATGGACTCGGCTCGCTCTGTTCCTTCACGAAACGTGGAATGTAGCATTCTACTTATAGTCAGCTGTATATTAAATTGGTGACAGTGTTGCAGCGAGGGATGGTTAAAAACAATGCAAGGAGATCTTTCAACCTTTAATGTTGTCTTAAGCGTGCGAGAATGCTCTGTGACTCCCATCTGCATAGGGAAAGGTGGGCAATCATAATCGTCAATTACACACTGTGATAGAAGTCCTAGAAACATGTAGATCGGTATAGGATTCTGTCTGGCACACACAGGTGTGTGGTGTGTACATATACAGGATGAGTCACTAAGTATTGCCACCAAGAACAACTCCGAAAGGCTGATAGGAGCTCAAACGTTTGTGGGACAAAAGTTGCATGGGACAACGGGGGCCATAATATGACGGATTTTTGTTGCTGGGAGGTGTCGCTTCAGAGATAGGAAGGTCAACTTTTTTTAATGGGATGCTATTGTTTGGTACTTATTTTCTGATAGCGGCCATAGAAACGAATTCAATGACGTGTAATGATAAGGTCTTTGACGGTCAACGAAGGTCACAAAGGTGGCATGAACGTCCATTTAAGGAAGGTGTTCGAAGTGATGACCATTGGTATCAATGCACTGCAGCAATTTTCTTATCATGGATTGAGATTATCATGGATTCCTTATCACATCGGCGCTTATCGAAGCACATGCGCTGACAATTCTCTCCCACATATACTCAGGTGTAGTTGTAACGTCTTTATAAACAATGTCTTTTACGAATCCCCACAAGGAAAAATCTAGAGGCGTCAAGTCTGCCACGACATATCTCCTCCGCGTCCAATTCAACGATTTGAGAACTGTCTCTGCAACTCATTTCTAGCCATCAGCGAAAAATATGGCAGACACCCATCGTGTTGATACCACATTCTAAAAATTGTTCAAATGGCTCAGAGCACTATGCGACTTAACTTCTGAGGTCATCAGTCGCCTAGAACTTAGAACTAATTAAACATAACTAACCTAAGGACATCACACACATCCAAGCACGAGGCAGAATTCGAACCTGCGACCGTAGCGGTCGCTCGGTTCCAGACTGCAGCGCCTAGAACCACACGGCCACTCCGGCCGGCGATGCCACATTCTGTTCCTTGTTCATAAAGGTATTTCTTCCAGTAACAGACCTAATGTTGCTTCCAGGAATGTGGTGCTCTTCCTACCATAAAGATTTCCTTCGATGAAATAGGGGCCTATAATTCTGTCCTCCAGAATCCCGCACCATTCATTCACCGACCATGGTTTTTGGTGTGCAAATTGCCACAGCCAACATGAATTTTCAGTTGGCCAATAATGCATGGTATGCAAAATAACATTCTCATGGTTCATGAATGTAGCCTCGTCAGTAATTAAAACCAAATTAATAAATGTGTCATCCGTCTAAAAGTGAAGTTAAGCCCATCGGCCGAATTCGATGGGATGCATACAGTCCATACCAATTAATTCTTGGTGGAGACTGATATGGTAGGGTTAATGTTTATGGCGATTCAGAACACGAACAACATTACTCTCACTCATGCCAGATTCCCTTACGATTTGACATGAACTAACACAAGGATGTCGAACCATAGTACCAATCTCTGTTTCCTTGTTAGTAACTTTCCGTTGCTGTATATGGTTCCAATGTGCTAAAGATCCAGTTGTTCTCAATTTATCATACACATATTTAAATGTATGACGTGTAGGGTGAGTAATTTGATGATATCTTTCAGCGTATAAGTCTCTATCTCTCACTGAATTTCGATGGCATTCTCCATAGATGAGAAGCATATCGACTTGTTCTTCAAAGGAATACATCATTCACATTCGCTTGATTCGACGATACTAGTCTTACCGTTCCTATTAGTGTTGTATTGCGAAACCGTCGAATGGTGTTTACATGTCAATGGCACGTTAGACGTATACGCCGTATATGGGAGAGAATGGTCAGAGGATGTGCTCTGGCAAGCGTCAAATTGATAAGGAATACCACTCAGTCCATTATAAAAAGAGTACAGCACTGCATTGATACCAATGGTCATCACATCGAATACTTTCTGCAAATGGACGTTCATTCCAACTTTTTGACCTTTGTTGGCCCTCAAAGATCTTACTGTTACACATCACTGGCTTGTCTCGATAGCCACAATCAGAAAATATGTACCAAACTGTAGCATCTCATTAAAAAAAAACTCACAAAGTTGACCTTCATATCTCTGATTCTGATAGACCCCACCTAGCAAGAGGATACCAATGTCATGCTATGGCCCCCGTTATCCCATGCAGCATTTGTCCCACAAACTTTTCAGCTACTATTGTACTTTCGGAGTTTCTCTACGTGGCAGTAGTTAGTGACTCACCCTGTATATTTGACAATGAAAGGTTGTATTGCACAGTCATCTATCTACATTCGCGATCTAGTATATGGTATTTGCAAAGTAGTGGAGGGGTGGTACAGAAACTGGTAAGCACGCTGCCGTGGCAGCACGGTTTAACTGTCAGTGAAATATGGCGATCTGTACGTAATAGTTTCGCAACTGAATGTCTCGTCTGCAGAAAAAAACGCGGACAATGTTTCTACGCAGGCAGCATCAGTAATTTGGTGGGTAAATTTAGTAAGAGCCAATCAGAATGCCCCATTCATTCACAAGATATCCTTTGTTCTGGGACACAGGAGCCTATACGGATTAGTTCGAGCAAGAGGGGGGAGGAGGGGGCAAGGTATCTACAAAACGTTTTTGGAGTAAGCTATACGACACGGAAAAGTCCACCCATTTTTCTCCTCTGTAGGTCAGTGCTTCGAATTCTGGTTGCATAATTGTTATTCAAAGATATAGTAGCAACAGCAATTGAGATATTCATACCTCATAAATTGGTAAGAGATGGAACGGATCCCCCGTGGTACACAAAAAAAGGTCCGAACGCTGTTGCAGAGGCAACGGAAAAAGCATGCGATGTTCAGAAGAACGCGAAATCCCGAAGATGGGCTAAAATTTACAGACGCGCGAAATTTGGCACGTACTTCGATGCGAGATGCCTTTAATAGGTTCCACAACGAAACATTGTCTCGAAATTTGGTAGAAAATCCGAAGAAATTCTGGTCGTATGTAAAGTACACAAGCGGCAAGACGCAGTCAATACCTTCGCTGCGCAGTGCCGATGGTACTGTTATCGACGACTGTGCCGCTAAAGCGGAGTTATTGAAGGCAGTTTTCCGAAATTCCTTCACCAGGGAAGACGAATGGAATATTCCAGAATTTGAAACACGAACATCTGCTAGCATGAGTTTCTTAGAAGTAGATACCTTAGGGGTTGCGAAGCAACTCAAATCGCTTGATACGGGTAAGTCTTCAGGTCCAGATTGTATACCGATTAGGTTCCTTTCAGATTACGCTGATACTATAGCTCCCTACTTAGCACTCATATACAACCGCTCACTCACCGATAGATCTGTACCTACAGATTGGAAAATTGCGCAGGTCGCACCAGTGTTCAAGAAGGGTAGTAGGAGTAATCCATTTAACTACAGACCTATATCATTGACGTCGGTTTGCAGTAGGGTTTTGGAGCATATACTGTATTCAAACATTATGAATCACCTCGAAGGGAACGATCTATTGACACGTAATCAGCATGGCTTCAGAAAACATCGCTCTTGTGCAACGCAGCTAGCTCTTTATTCGCACGAAGTAATGGCCGCTATCGACAGGGGATCTCAAGTTGATTCCGTATTTCTAGATTTCCGGAAAGCTTTTGACACCGTTCCTCATAAGCGACTTCTAATCAAGCTGCGGAGCTATGGGGTATCGTCTCAGTTGTGCGACTGGATTCGTTATTTCCTATCAGGAAGGTCGCAGTTCGTAGTAATAGACGGCAAATCATCGAGTAAAACTGAAGTGATATCAGGTGTTCCCCAGGGAAGCGTCCTGGGACCTCTACTGTTCCTGATCTATATAAATGACCTGGGTGACAATCTCAGCAGTTCTCTTAGACTGTTCGCAGATGATGCTGTAATTTACCGTCTAGTAAGATCATCCGAAGACAAGTATCAGTTGCAAAGCGATTTAGAAAAGATTGCTGTATGGTATGTCAGGTGGCAGTTGACGCTAAATAACGAAAAGTGTGAGATGATCCACATGAGTTCCAAAAGAAATCCGTTGGAATTCGATTACTCGATAAATAGTACAATTCTCAAGGCTGTCAATTCAACTAAGTACCTGGGTGTTAAAATTACGAACAACTTCAGTTGGAAGGACCACATAGATAATATTGTCGGGAAGGCGAGCCAAAGGTTGCGTTTCATTGGCAGGACACTTAGAAGATGCAACAAGTCCACTAAAGAGACAGCTTACACTACACTCGTTCGTCCTCTGTTAGAATATTGCTGCGCGGTGTGGGATCCTTACCAGGTGGGATTGACGGAGGACATCGAAAGGGTGCAAAAAAGGACAGCTCGTTTTGTATTATCACGTTATAGGGGAGAGAGTGTGGCAGATATGATACACGAGTTGGGATGGAAGTTATTACAGCATAGACGTTTTTCGTCGCGGCGAGACCTTTTTACGAAATTTCAGTCACCAACTTTCTCTTCCGAATGCGAAAATATTTTGTTGAGCCCAACCTACATAGGTAGGAATGATCATCAAAATAAAATAAGAGAAATCAGAGCTCGAACAGAAAGGTTTAGGTGTTCGTTTTTCCCGCTCGCTGTTCGGGAGTGGAATAGTAGAGAGATAGTATGATTGTGGTTCGATGAACCCTCTGCCAAGCACTTAAATGTGAATTGCAGAGTAGTCATGTAGATGTAGATTTCGCCCACCTCTGTTTCCAGACAACAAGAATGCTTTTATTTTAATGGTGTTTTTGGATGTGTGCACTGACATGATGAAGGTTTTTAACAGTGAGAACGTTTACCATTTCTGAGACGTATGTTGAAAGCAATACGTCACGATTTCGAGGAAGGGAACACATGACGCCTCATTAGGACCATCGGGAAGAATGCAGTTGGTGTTATTCAGAGCTGTTTTCATAAACAGGTCCTGTTAATACAAGGATTTCCATGCACACAAGCTGAGACATCACAAAAGCTCTTACAACAACAAAAGCGATCGTTAACTATTTCTGCAACACTTTACGATTTCTGGGTAGGGTTGATATATAACGGATGGGCTCTCCCAGTAGGATCACTAGGAGGAATGCATCCTGTGTTATTCTGGGAAGCGTTGCAAAAGATTTCTATAGTTCATCCAGAGGGGGGAATCAGCTGTTAGTTACATAGACATGTGACTTCAGTATAACACTTGAAGAATTCTAACTCGAATTGTACCTCCTGGCACCGAGCGAGGTGGCGCAGTGGTTAGACACTGGACTCGCATTCGGGAGGACGGCGGTTCAATCCCGCGTCCCGCCATCCTGATTTAGGTTTTCCGTGATTTCCCTCAATCACTCCAGGCAAATGCCGGGATGGTTCCTCTGAAAGGGCACGGCCGACGTCCTTCCCCGTCCTTCCCTAATCCGATGAGACCGATGACCTCGCTGTCTGGTCTCCTTCCCCAAACAACCCAACCCAACCTGCTGGCTGCACGAGATAGCAGCGTGAGAGCAGTGGCTCGTTACCCAACATTCATCTCTCCGGTGGTGGCTCGCTTCCGGCTGACCATGCAAAGCGCGTGTGCAGAGTCGGCGGCGTCATTGTCGATTGTCGGGTGGAAGGATGTGCTTTTTACTAGCGATATTTTGTTTAAACTATATTCCATCGGTTTCTCCCACCAATAGGATGCTGGGAATTAAGAGAACTATCCCATACATGTGAAGGATATCGACTTAATTAATTTTCATTCTAATTTATATAATTTTTTTTATATCAATGTGGTGGTAGCGGTACAATAGTTAGGGGGTGGGGGGGGGGGGGGGAGGGTGTGTGGGTGTCATGGAGAAGAACAGAAAGTTAAGTGCAAACAGTATGTTAATTTGCATAGTTAATTTGCATAATTTTTTATGTAAAATGCAGTACAGTAGTTTAAGGGGGTGGGGATGAGTGACAAAGAAGAATACGCTAGAAATGGCATGCAAAAGCATGTGAAATTCGAAAATTGTACCAGGAAATGGTGGGTGGACATAACTAATTACTTAAATTGACGTCAAAGGAGGTACAGTAATTTAAGGGGATGGGGGTTACATGGGAAACCACCTAACAGAACTATAGGTTAAGTGCCGACAAAGGGCCGAACATTATGTTACCAGAATACATGACGAACATTAGGTTATAGAACATAATGCCCCTGGCGGGTAGGCAACCCGAAAAATGGGGTGGTACGCAGTTAGTTCTACTACTAACATCAGGCGAATTTAGTCACTGAGACATCAACGTGAGTTTACTATAATGCTCCTCAAACCACTGTAGCACAGTTATGGCTACGAAACGTGGACAGTTATACTGCTGAACGATGAAATCACCGTCGGGGAAGACATCAAGCATGAAGGGGTACAGGTGGTTTGTAGCTGTCAGCGCGTCTTTCATTACTATTACAGGTCCCCAGCCGGTCGGAGTGGCCGTGTGGTTGTAGGCGCTACAGTCTGGAACCGAGCGACCGCTACTGTCGCAGGTTCGAATCCTGCCTCAGGCATGGATGTGTGTGATGTCCTTAGGTTAGTTACGTTTAATTAGTGCTAAGTTCTAGACGACTGATGACCTCAGAAGTTAAGTCTCATAGTGCTCAGAGACATTTGAACCATTTTTGAACAGGTCCCCACGCAAGCGCAGGAGAATGTTTCCCATAACAGAATATTGCTTCCACCAGCCTGCGTCCGTGGCGCACTGCATGTTTCGAGCAACAGTTCACCTCGATGCCGGCGTTTGTTGACGTGACCATTGACCTAGTGTTGCAAAAATGTGATTCAGCTAAAGAACCGACACGTTTCCGTTGGTCAACGGTCCAATCCAGATGGTCGCGTGCCCACTGCAATCGTAATTTAAGATGTCGTTGGCCGACATCTGAACACATGGGGGAGGTCTGCTCCAGAGCTCCATGTTCAACAATGTACGATGAATGGTGCGCTCCTAAATTCTTGTGCGTGCACCGGCATTGTGTTCTTTCGGCAGAGATGCCACAGATCACCATCTATCCTATTTTACAGAGCAGGCAAACCTCGGAACCCCACGTTTATGAAGAGTCGTGACCGTTCTACAATGTAGCGCGTAGTGATAGTTTCAGTGTCCTACCTCTTTCCCGCGCCCGGGTTCCTGGGTTCGATTCCCGGCGGGGTCAGGGATTTTCTCTGCCTCGTGACAACTGGGTGTTGTGTGATGTCCTTAGGTTAGTTATGTTTAAGTAGTTCTAAGTTCTAGGGGACTGATGACCATAGATGTTAAGTCCCTTAGTGCTCAGAACCATTTGAACCATTTACCTCTTTCCGTAGGTATTCACGAGAGTAGCAGATGAACATTCGACCAGTTTCACCATTTTTTTAAATACATTTTCACAGGCTCTGCGTTATAATAGTCTGCCCTTCGTCAAAGTCGCTTTTCCCATGGATATCCCCATTTTCAATCCATATCTTCACTAAGGTCATCTCCCACCCATGTCTGCTCCACTTACGTACCCTTCACGTGCCACCAACGCTACCAGGCGGCATCCAGCGACGATTTGGGCAGTGGTCACGATGTTTTGGCTTAACAGTGTAATCTGTGCCTTATTTCATCTTGCGCTCCCGTGATCTCATCAAACCTGCTCTTAATTTCTTCGGTACTACTTGTTAGTTGTTGGTGATACTCTGCATCTGTGCATTCCGGCACCTCTGCAAGCTCAGCCTCCGCCTCGCGTCCTCCAAAATTGCCGCCGAGTAACGGTTCTGTGTGTGCAGCTGCGCTCTGCCTGACAGAGTTTTTTTTTATTATTCCACAAAAACAGTAACAAAATTGCTAGCTTACAATGAAATGACCTAAATAAGGTGACAGATAATGACAGTCATAAGTTACAGCATTCATAGAATGAAGAATGATATTCAGTCTTTAGCAGCAGCACACATTTAGCACCTTTACTGTCACCTTCAACTGTTGGCAGTTCAGCATTCACATTTTCTTCTTCTGCAGCCTGAGGTTCATCTTCATCATTTCCCAGACCCAAATTAATCATTCAGTAAATCCTTGATGTGTGTTCCTTCCAGGGTAAATTACGGGGAGAGAAGAGCAGTCCCGATCAGCGACATCGCAAAGTCCTTCACTGCACTGTTATTTTTGTGAGTTCCAGCCTTCTAGACGCATCCTTAGGGAGTTCAAGATCTTCCTTTATAGCAGACACCAGATGTTTGCCGTCATATTCTTGTATCTGCTGTACTACTGATTTATTTTTCATGTGTGACTTGCAGTTGAAGTTAGGGTCGGGAACGTGACACAACCCATCTCCTCTCCTCGAGGAATTCACTTCCTAACCTATACCCATTCTGTTGAAGACAGTTCGGAGCATGTTACCATATTCCTTATTGTGATTCTGATACTTAAGTGTTTTCTCGAATTCATTTACCATATACGTCTTGTATTAAATATGTTCATCGCTATCAATATTGTTAAAAATGTAACTTGTATATTTGCCCATTAAGCAAATCATTGCGTTATTTTTTTGCCTGAGGGTAGTAACTTTCTTTTGACCTCAAGAAAATGTTAGTCGGTACATTATTTGCTGAAGTTCTTGTCGGGCACCTCACCGCAACATATTCCCTGTGGGCGGCCCAACTCGCCTGCCCCGCCATGTTACTCGTCACCGGCGGCTTCTGCTGTTATACCTCCATCGCCTGAACCTGCGGCCAACTTCCCATTGTCCACGGCCAGGCAGCAGATGCATTACGAAACTTGTGTATTATTTATGGGGAGAGCGCATCGTGCCAAAACATGTCAGAAAAGTATTTTTTACATTACCAATCGTGTGGTAGTGGCATTTTATTCTTCTTCAAACCTTGTTTGACAGCTTTAACCGCCGGCCGCGGTGGTCTAGCGGTTCAGGCGCTCAGTCCGGAACCGCGAGACTGCTACGGTCGCAGGTTCGAATCCTGCCTCGGGCATGGATGTGTGTGATGTCCTTAGGTTTAAGTAGTTCTACGTTCTAGGGGACTGATGACCACAGATGTTAAGTCCCATAGTGCTCAGAGCCATTTGAACCATTTGAACAACTTTAACCCAGAACAAGTTTACTACACGCATGTAATCAATAAACTGCATGTGCATTGTGAGACTGTTATAGTTAACATCAGAGAATTCACATATATCGTTGATGATTAATTTCTCTCTCATATTAACTATTGTTTTAACAACACTAAAAGAAACCTTACGTTACCTGTGCATTGTATTATAAGAAATGAAATAAAACCATCCTCGATAACCTTACGACAGAAATCTGTTTCAATAAAACTGAGTATCTGTACACAAGCGTGCCTCTATCAGCACGAATTAGTAAAATACTACTCACTTAGATTCGATTGGGTCTGTGTTTAATTGGTATGCAGTGTCATACTCAAGAGGTATGCAAATGTGGCATGTCATAAACAAAGTTATGTATTCCTAAAAAGCCAAAATTTGCTTGTCAGCACCGGAAAGAGGCGTTACCTGTTGTGCAGCATTGTAAGTTTTTCACCACTTCACTATGAGCCGAAAGTATTTTCGTGCAATTTCCTTATTGATGTTTGATCTGACTGCTTCTAGCTCTTTCACAGGAGGGAATCACGAACCATAGCAGACGCCTTTTCACAGGTCAGCAGGTTCCCAGACAGCGAAGAGGTAAGTGTCGTGGCTTCCTATTACGAGGCCAATAGTGGCTAGAACTCGTAAACCGCTATCTAAAGGTCGAGATTAATAGCGATTTCCAGACGGAACGACTTTCCTGGGCTGAAAAACATAAATTTACAATCCTTCGTTACACCTCAAGCGATAATAATTCAGGTTGTTCAATGGAAATGACAGGAAAAATCAAGTGAACTTAATTCCGTGCACAATAGGACGTAACTCCTCGATCACAGAGTTGCCAAACATACCTTGCCTTATTGCCAAATCTCAGTTACAGTACCAGCAGGACGAAGACGAACCGATGTGTTACTACAGCTGGCTGGGAAGTGACCATAGCTGGCGTCTCAAAGATGCGGCTGCCATGGCCTGGAATACGTAATGCATCTGATAGTTGTTTTTATATTTCTTTCGTAAGTGTACTCAAAATGAGAAACTCATTCACGGACATTTTCGTGCCTGGCCGATAGTCGAGCACAACAAACAAATAAAAATAAAAGAAGAATGTGTGTGTGTGTGTGTGTGTGTGTGTGTGTGTGTGAAGAAAGAGAAAGAGAGAGATAAATATAAAAAAGAAAGAGAGAGAGTAAAAAATTGTTGTAAAGAAATTGAATCATGCTATCTAAGGAAATCTTTCATTAAAATGACACTTTCCACATCATTACGAACTGTCGTATTCATGATCTATGGAACAAGTATTAATCTAAACAAATCTAATCTAATCATATTGCTGACTAGCCATGAAGAGTCATGAATTACCGAAATTTTCGCCAATATCAGTAACCAAACCTAAACTTGAAAATAAAAGACGACAGTTTTTGTAATAAAACGGGCCTACTATCAAGACCCTTACGTCCCTGTCAATTAACCACGAAAGATGTGTGATATACCTCCATTCAGAAGTAACAAAGTGTGCATGCATTTAAAGATGAAGCGCATGATGTGAAGTTCTGTGATGAAGATACGAACCAAACACCTAATCGGATAGTTAACTAAGTAAAATCAAATGTTACGTATCGGTTTTTCTTAGCACCTGCTAGGTGTTTGAATGTAAAATAAGCATAAAAAATTTTCTGCCTGAGCAGCAATCGATCCCCACACCTACTGTCCTTCTTTATCATCCACGAATATAGCTTAAATATCAATTGCTTACTCACCAACAGTAAGATGTGTGCGTGTTTGACCAGAAATAACGACACCTATTGCTATTGTTGGCAACACATGAACAGACACTAAAAAGCACATTAATTTTCACTCGCAGGCTGGTATGCACGTGATATGGTCTGTAATGAAGTTATCAATATTTTTGTACTGGATCAGGATTCGAATCCACATACTTACCTTTGCAGAAGACCTAGAGAAAATTGCAGTCTTGGGAAAAGGAACTAAATGATTGAACTATACTGTTCCGAGAGATTCAGATCCTCGGAAGAAGAGATACGAATTCAAATCACAGTCCGGCACCATATTTTTCAATGTCTCTAGTTCAAACTAGTACAAGTAAAGTAAGAGCTCTGTTCCTTTAAGTGGCTATCAGTTCATCAAATAAAATAAAATTTTCTAATCCAAGTAAGTTTACTGCCGACAGTATTTCTGTTTACCATGATCTCCACCTATGTCATTTCCCAAAGTAAACCGGCTCTGTCCAGTCGGGAATGACGAAACGTGATGTTTAATGCGGTTTCTGGATTATAACGTCTTTCTCTTCAGGTTATCAGAGGTAAAGTAAATTTTTTGTGCCTCTTAAAAGTAAATAGCCTGAACCCACGCATTGCACCTCTGATAATTAGTTCCACCTGACCATTGTGGCGACATTTCCTAGCCCCAGGAGTGTGCGGTAACGGATGATGTGCTTAGCTTACAAAATTAGTCACGGTGGAAAAAATTCGAGTCCATGAAATGGTTAAGTAAAGGCAAGCTTGTGACACAGAGATTAAACTGTTCTCATGTCAGTAGGATGTAAAGACTCTTTGAGGCATCATAGCCTCGATATGAAGCCATTTTGAAATGTTCACTAATTCAGCAAATTTCTTAGCTCGAGAAAATCCACAGTGAAGTGTGAAGTTACCGGATAATTCGATTATTACCGTCATTATTACTAACATTTTCTTCATACCGCTACTGGAACACATGTGCGTGAAGATCATTTAATGCCTTTTGGTCATTACAGAAGTAGTTGCCCAAGAACAGGTTCTTTCCCTGTCTACGGAATCGTTTTCAAAAATGGTTCAAAATGGTTGAAATGGCTCTGAGCACTATGGGACTTAACATCTGTGGTCATCAGTCCGCTAGAACTTAGAAATACTTAAACCTAACTAACCCAAGGACATCACACACATCCATGCCCGAGGCAGGATTCGAACCTGCGACCGTAGCAGTCACGCGGTTCCGGACTGAGCGCCGTAACCGCGAGACCACCGCGCCCGGCCTTCAAAAATTGTTCAAATGGCTCTGAGCACGATGGGACTTAACATCTATGGTCATCAGTACCCTAGATCTACTTGAACCTAACTAACCTAAGGACATCACACAACACCCAGCCATCACGAGACAGAGAAAGTCCCTGACCCCGCCGGGAATCGAACCCAGGAACCTGGGCGTGGGAAGCGAGAACGCTACCGCACGACCACGAGATGGAATCCTTTTCATGTTCATATCAAACATCAGCAATTACTCGTAGATTACATTAAAACTAAAGTAATTGATGAAGACGTTACTTGATAACAAAAACCCGCTGACTTTCTCCATTTACTTGCGCCTAGAAATGTCTGTCAAACACTGCCAAACCAAAAGCTAAGGGATTTTACGGCCTTCCGATATACGTCGCTGTCAGTTCTTCCATATGATTTGGTGGACGTGACCTGTTTCAAGTTGTGTATGACAGAGAATGTTTTAGAAAATCAGTTGTTTTCCTTTGCAGTAAACAGAAAGATTTTCATTCTAAGCTATACAAGTTCAAAATTTTCGCAATATTAGTTCAAATTTAATATTCGCTTCTTTAATGTAGGAAAGTATTTCACAGTTGCAAAACCCGCATCTGACTCATTGCCTTACACTTAGTCGCTGACCATAAATTCTAAAGAATGTTCAAATGTGTGTGAAATCTTATGGGACTTAACTGCTAAGGTCATTAGTCGACAAAACTTTTATCGCCCCTTTCCTCTCGGTGCTGAAGCTGTGAGTGTAATTCAAGCGAATGAACAATATATTTAGCTTTCTATCAAATTGGTAATAACAGTTTGGTTCAACAATATTTTAGCGAGAGATTTCTTGGCCGAGCATCTGCCTCTGAACACCGCATGGGTCTGAGTTCTTTGGGACCCGTTTGATGCCTGCTGGCAGGCGCTGAGGGACTGTGCTGCCTCACCTTCTGCCGACAACGTCTGCTCCTCTCCTCACTCTCGACGGTGTAAAATGCTTTAATTTGTTGAGTGGTGACCTATAAAATCTGCCTACGATTTGTGTTTCACACTCGATAACAACGGAGGCACAAAACCGTTTCTATTTGATGAGTATTTTATTACACTAGTATGCAATACATCAAAGTGGCACAGAATTAATTTCATAGTTTCTGATCCAGTGCACTATAATTAAAGCGTCACATCCTGTTCTTTTTCCTTTCACAGAAAATTCTTCAAATAATTTATTTTTGTCATGGATTCATATGTGTTAATCAAGGCTCAGAGAGTAAATGCAGTGTAGTGGCCGGCCGCGGTGGTCTCGCGGTTCTAGGCGCGCAGTCCGGAACCGTGCGACTGCTACGGTCGCAGGTTCGAATCCTGCCTCGGGCATGGATGTGTGTGATGTCCTTAGGTTAGTTAGTTCTAAGTTGTAGGGGACTAATGACCACAGCAGTTGAGTCCCACAGTGCTCAGAGCATTTTTTTTTTAGCAGTGTAATGTGTTTGGTTTCTTTCTTTGATTCCCTATAGTAAATGGATGCAAAACATTGTGTCAATACCTTTCAGAAGCTGCTCTATAGCTACTCAGGCAAATTGTTTGTTTCGAGGTCCATAAGTTAATTAATGGTGAACGGTGTTAAAAGTGATATTTAAAATATTCAAGTGGATTTAAGGTGACAAAATTGCCCATATTTGAAGCTACCGAGAGAAAAAGTAAGTTGCTAGAGCCGCTGTTAGCAAATGTGAAGACCAATATTTAAATTCGTATCGTTGACGGTCGATTCGAATTTCTCCAGAGATGCTTGTATTGTGAAGCAGCTTGGCAGTCAGAAAGCTGAGATCTATGACTTACTGAGTCGGTCTACCAAGACTACAAATACAGAGACTTCGGGTTCAATTCCTGGTCAGTCCCACGATTTTTATCTGCCATTTTACACTTATTTCCCTCGGGCAGTGTTTGTTGATGTGAAAAATTCAGAGTTACACTGTGGTCCGAAAGCCACGTTAAACTGTAAGTTCCTCTTTTAACTGGTTAGGTACGTCAACTCAAAGGTTGGAGGAAAGCAACGGCATACCACCTCCAACAGGACCGTGCCTATTAAAGCACAGTGCTGTTCAAACCAATCTTCCAACTGATGACTGCTTTACTTTACTGTGGGTTCCAAAGTTAATGATCTTCAAGTTATTAACATTTTTGTGTTTTCATGCTGTAGCTTTGATACCAATAGACGTAAGTAACCGGCCGAGCATTGTCACCATTCTAGTTGTCAAGGTGGCAGACGACGTAGCTCGGGAGTTCGAGACTCGGTCAGGCACACAGTTGTAATGTGCCAGGAAGTTTCAAGAAGTTTTCTACTTTATATGTTCGCGTCGTGGATATTCAGCTTGGAATAGTGATCTTGATAGTGTTTTTCCTATAGAAGTTCGCCATATAGCTTCTGCGAACTTGTAGTAAGCGATACGTGCTAGCGGGAACTAAACAAACTCGCCTACACCACTAGATCGGTGGGACGCTAAGCACAGGCCTCGCCGCTCCGTCGCTGACAACAAACTGAAGCGCTTCAGCTATCCGAGCATGCTTCTCGTCCAACGGAAATCCCCATCTTGTCGCACACTGCTTACATAAGGTCCGTTGTCTACCGTACTCACTGCTCGCAGCCTCACGCTGACTTCCACAAGAATTCGGGAGAGAGAGCACATCCGCACGGAAGTGATCTTAAAGGCCGTCAAGGCGTATATACACTCCTAGAAATGGAAAAAAGAACACATTGACACCGGTGTGTCAGACCCACCATACTTGCTCCGGACACTGCGAGAGGGCTGTACAAGCAATGATCACACGCACGGCACAGCGGACACACCAGGAACCGCGGTGTTGGCCGTCGAATGGCGCTAGCTGCGCAGCATTTGTGCACCGCCGCCGTCAGTGTCAGCCAGTTTGCCGTGGCATACGGAGCTCCATCGCAGTCTTTAACACTGGTAGCATGCAAAGACAGCGTGGACGTGAACCGTATGTGCAGTTGACGGACTTTGAGCGAGGGCGTATAGTGGGCATGCGGGAGGCAGGGTGGACGTACCGCCGAATTGCTCAACACGTGGGGCGTGAGGTCTCCACAGTACATCGATGTTGTCGCCAGTGGTCGGCGGAAGGTGCACGTGCCCGTCGACCTGGGACCGGACCGCAGCGACGCAAGGATGCACGGCAAGACTGTAGGATCCTACGCAGTGCCGTAGGGGACCGCACCGCCACTTCCCAGCAAATTAGGGACACTGTTGCTCCTGGGGTATCGGCGAGGACCATTCGCAACCGTCTCCATGAAGCTGGGCTACGGTCCCGCACACCGTTAGGCCGTCTTCCGCTCACGCCCCAACATCGTGCAGCCCACCTCCAGTGGTGTCGCGACAGGCGTGAGTGGAGGGACGAATGGAGACGTGTCGTCTTCAGCTATGAGAGTCGCTTCTGCCTTGGTGCCAATGATGGTCGTATGCGTGTTTGGCGCCGTGCAGGTGAGCGCCACAATCAGGACTGCATACGACCGAGGCACACAGGGCCAACACCCGGCATCATGGTGTGGGGAGCGATCTCCTACACTGGCCGTACACCTCTGGTGATCGTCGAGGGGACACTGAATAGTGCACGGTACATCCAAACCGTCATCGAACCCATCGTTCTACCATTCCTAGACCGGCAAGGGAACTTGCTGTTCCAAAAGGACAATGCACGTCCGCATGTATCCCGTGCCACCCAACGTGCTCTAGAAGGTGTAAGTCAACTACCCTGGCCAGCAAGATCTCCGGATCAGTCCCCCATTGAGCATGTTTGGGACTGGATGAAGCGTCGTCTCACGCGGTCTGCACGTCCAGCACGAACGCTGGTCCAACTGAGGCGCCAGGTGGAAATGGCATGGCAAGCCGTTCCACAGGACTACATCCAGCATCTCTACGATCGTCTCCATGGGAGAATAGCAGCCTGCACTGCCGCGAAAGGTGGATATACACTGTACTAGTGCCGACATTGTGCATGCTCTGTTGCCTGTGTCTATGTGCCTGTGGTTCTGTCAGTGTGATCATGTGATGTATCTGACCCCAGGAATGTGTCAATAAAGTTTCCTCTTCCTGGGAGAATGAATTCACGGTGTTCTTATTTCAATTTCCAGGAGTGTATTTATACATTTGTGGGGTGTCTGTTCTTCCGGACTACAGCCGTACTTATATATAATGAAATGAAATAGGAATTCTGATATCAGCCGCGATCTACATCTACATGATTACTCTGCAATTCACAATTAAGTGCCTGGCAGAGAGTTTATCGAACCACATTCAAGCTATGTGTGATTGCAGGCTTTCTCGGCGAATTTCATATATGAAGTCTTCACGGGTTGTCAGCCGAGTAGCGCCGTCGTAGTAACGTTTCGATGGAATGTGTCTCCAGGCCTGAAGATGATGGAGACGCATTCCATCGAAACGTTGCTACGAGTCGACAACGCTACTCGGCTGACAACCCGTGAAGACTTCATATATAAAAAACACCTTCAAGTTGTTTCTTTACCGCTCCACTCTCAAATAGCGCGCGGGGAAAACCAACACTGAAATCGTTCCCTGCGAGCTGTGATCTCTTTTATTTTATGATGATGATCATCCTTCCCTATGCAGATGGGCGCCAACGAAATATTTTCACACTCTGTGAACAAAGTTGGGATTGATATTTTGTTGAGGAGATCCTGCCGCAAAGAAAGATGCCTTCGTTGTAATTATTGTCACTCCAAGTCGTGTATCTAATCCGTGCCACGAGAACATGAAAAACGAGCCGTCCTTTTTTGAGCTTCTTCGATGTCCTTTGTCGATCCTATCCGATACGGAACCTACGCAGCACAGCAACACTCCAGAAGAGGGAGAACAAGCGTGGTGTAAACAGTCTCTTTTACATACCTGTTGTATGTCCTAAGCGTTTTGCAAATAAATCGCAGTCTGTGGTTTGCTATCCCCAAAACATTATCTGTGTCATCATTCCAATTTAAATTATTCGTAATTGTTATCCCTAAGTATTTATTTGAATTCATAGCATTTAGATTTGTATGTTTCAGCCCGCAACCAAAATTCAGGCGATTTATTTTAGTACTGATGTACATGACTTCACACTTTCCATTATTTAGAGTCAACGGCTACTTTTTGCACAATACAGAGGTCTTCTCGTAATCGTTTTGCAATTGGTTTGATCATCTGATGACTTTAGAAGACGGTAAATGGCAGCATAATCTGAAAACCATTTAAGAGAGCTGCTCAGCTTTTCTCCTAAATCATTGCTGTAGATCAGGAACAGCAGAGGGTCTATTAAAACTTCCTCGGGGAATGACCGGAAATCACGAAGGCAGTTGGACAAGTGAGACGATACTCCATAGGCTCGCAATTTGATTAGACGTCGCTTGTGAGGAACAATGTCATAAGCCTTCTTGGACTCCAAAAATATGGAATCAGTTTGACATCCCCTGCCGGTAGCGCTCATTACTTCGTGATAATAGAGAGCTACTTGTGTTTCACAAGAACGATATTTTCTGAATCCGTGTTGGCTATTTGTCAATAAATCGTTTCCTTCGAAGTAAATTATGATGTTCGAACACAGCATATGTTCCGAAACGCTACTGCAAATCGACATGATATGGGTCTGTCATTCTGCGGATCGTTCCTATTTCCTTTCTTGATTCTGGTGTGGCTTGTGCAACTTTCCATTCTTTCGGCACATACCTTACGATGAGCGATCAGTTGTATATGATTGCTAAGTGTGGAGCTATTGCACCAGCATTGTCTGAAAGTAATCTGACTGTTATACAGTCTGGACCGTAGACCTTGACTTTATTGAGTGATTTAAGCTGCTTCTATACACAGAGGATATCTACTTCCAAGTTACTCATGTTATAAGTTGTTCTTACTCCAATTTTTGAATATTTTCATTGTCCTCTTCGATCCGGAAATGAATTCAGTGGTGGCAAGTGAAAATTTGTGGTGGACCGGGACTCGAACCCAGATTTGCTGCTCTACATGAACGGTGCTCTTAACCGCTTCTTCTAGTCGAGCACGCTTCCCGTCCACCCCAAATTCCCAACTTATCGCACACTACTTGCATAGCGCCCCCTGTCCTTCATAGTCATTGCTTGCAGCCTCAGGCTGTTGTCAATACTAATTGCGTGCCCTTATATCTAGTATACAATGTACGCCAACATTGTACTGTTAGTCATATTGTTAGTCACTCATATTATTGCACCAAATTACCAGTTTCTCGTTGAGCTTCAAATTCCGTTTTAGTGCTATCGATTGAATACTTAGAGATTGGTCAGTCAGGGTTCACCTGCACAAGTCGGGAGCAAACGGAGTGACTATCCCAAACAGCCAGCCTTTAAGTCTTTGGTATCATGCAACGACATGCAGAAACTGCGCCACCAGTTCGTGATGTGTTCACAAAGTACTTAAGGTTCACAGACGTTTCTAAGAATTGTCTTAAAATTCCTTCTTGGTGCGGTATTTTTTCTGTATGTTCGTGTATTACCAAAACAAGCATATTCCAGCTGATAATTATGCGACATCTTAACTCTACGTTGAGATAAATCCTTCAACGATTCACGGTGTAAGTCACCACAAGGAAAATATTTTAAACTCATTTTACAATTCATGTAGCACTGGTCAATCGCTAAACATCTGTGGTAAGGTCTGAAATGCTTACGGGCCTAATCTGGAGGCTGGGGTGTAATAATATGGTCTATAGTGTTTGTTTCATATGTTTATCTAACGTCTGACTATAGTTCAGCAGCATCAGTATGTATCCAGAACCGCCTCCGTAGCGAAACCGCGTCTTTGGGTGGCGCTCAACTCGGAGGTGAAAGCTTTGAATACTGATCGTAGAAGAAACGTTCACCACCAGTATTTGACCGGAAAAGGTAGGACAGGTACTGGCCTTAAGTAACTGATCATCAGAATTTGCGAAGAGGTTTGAATTTGAATCCAAGACATTAGCACCGTGTCCCGTGAGATGACAGCATGTGACGCTGTCGTCGGTTGTTCGTTTGTCGGAGTGGAACGTTATGCCCGTAGGTCCCCTTGGTGAAGTTACCTGCGGGGACCAGGTTTCACCGTCTCTTTGTTCTCTTCATTATGCAGTACAAACGCGACACCACGTTCCTATCGTAATTTGAATCTGTTGTTTGTTTCCACATTTAGTATTGTAAACAGGAGGTTCCGAAACTATTCGATCTAACCGAATATAGGAGGTAGAGAACATCAAAACAAATATATTTAGCAATGGTACGTATGATCCAAAACGGCCAGCAGCGACAGCACTTGCAGCCGCGAGGTCTTCTTTTTCTACAAGGTTTCATACACCAACTGTCACAAGAGAAAAAAATCCAAACATGTGAGGTCAGGTGAGATGGGTGGCAAGGCCACAGGGCACCCTGGCCGATCCATCGATTCCCGAAGGTGGCTCTCAGATGATGCCTCACAGCAATGCTGAAATGGACTGCGCCCATCGTGTTGGAAATACATCCTATCTCTAACATTCAGAGATACATCCTCTATCAGTTCTGGCAACACATGCTCCTCGAAGATGCAATATCTCCTTCCTGTGTAGCGTAATGAAGAATGTATGGTCCAGTCAACCTATCACCGTGAATGCCGGCCCACATATTAAAACCGAATGGCTGTTGATAAACATAAGTTCGAGTACCTCGAGGATTCACATGTGCCCAAACACGCGACTTGTGGATGTTGAAACAGCCTTCACGAGTAAAGGATTTCGGCTGACAGTAAGGGGTTCATGGCAATTTGTAGTAAAAAACATTTGGCGAACCGCACGACTGGGAGAAGTCTTCAGGTGCCAGGGCTGCCACACTCTGAAGATGAAAGGGCGGAACTGCTGGTCATGCAACACATTGTACATGAGGCTATGCCTGACGCCAAGGATGCGTTCAATAGGTTGTGTACTTGCAGATGGAATGTCTTCAAAATGTTGCAGAATCTCGTCTTCAATTTCGGGAGTTTGCGCTGTTCGATTCCGACTGGTGTCGTGGAAGGCAAGGTGGTTATTTCAGGTAGCAGGTGAAGCAGACGTCCGACTGTTTGGCGTTGTAGAACCTACTGGTTGCGAAAGCGCTGTCGGTACTTATAACACTACCGGTTCTTACTAAACTAGCAATATAGCGATAATGTTACTCCTGTGAAAGGACTCTCATTTCACCATGACTGCATGTAATGTTTAAGTTATCGGACTACTTTCGTTACTCGAAATCTTACTACTGAAAGGAAGCAAACGGGATTTGAACCAAGATTCTATTAGGGATAAGCACAGCTGTAAAAATAGCGTAGGCTACCACATACTGTCACAAGTACGCGTAGACTGTGGTTGTTTCCCTGGTAGCTTTGGTCGGGTAAGATGGTAACCGCGTTAGCTGTTAAGACAGGTGTGTTGACTGCTTATCGGGCGTTATCTCATTTCGATCGCTTTCTTTGCAAATAAGATCAGTGTCTTACAAGCCGGAAGCGGTCATACGTCTAGAAACTGAGTGAAGGATCTCGTAACTTACTGAACATTTTCGTCCAATATAGTTGCCTCCCGTCTTACTTAAAAATGAGCAGTTAGAGTCTCAATAATTTATTCAGGTTTTATTCAAAAATTGTTGATTTGTAACGTGAAACAGATGAATGTTGTAGAACAAATAAAAAAACAGTACAGATTTATCACTTAGCACTCGAAAAAGTAATTTCCTCAAAGAAGGTAAAATTTAAAAAAAAACGCAAAACAGAAAGGAGCTTATATAAAGCATGTTTATGTTCTTTATAAAGAACTTTCGCACTTATCAATAATAACAGGAAACTCTTTCCTTTGATCATGACGAAGAACTTTCTATTGTGTGCGAAAACAAGAATAATAACACAGATGTAAACCGTACTTACATCAAAAGTAATTGCTTAGGTTACATAAAAGCGCTGGACTTACGAAATTAACGAACTTTTTTTACTTAAAAATGCAATTTATATTTCGTAGACATATAGAATACACAATGGACAAACACTGAACTATGTGCGGTTCTAATTATGTGCAAAACAAAGAAACTAACAAAAACCAATGCGATGTCGTCAGCAACCCGTCTCTCTCTCATACACATATTCTTCATGTTTACTTCCCTAGCAATGCTACCAATAATAACTGTAATTCCTACCCTTTACTACGTCATTTATGTGTTATGCTAAAATGATTGAACTGCAGTGTTCGTGGAGCGCGACTCCAGTTTAAGTAAACTGCAATTACGTAAAAGGGAACGGTCGCCAGCCTAATTACGCACAGTCGCGCCAAGTACTAGCACTGTTCGTAAGCTAAGTTAACTACTGGAACTGACTTTACTTGATACTCAAATCCTGTTTTGCAAATAGGATATAAGACAGTAGCGTAATTTAGCAAGCAATGTAACAGTAGTTCAGCACGAACAACACTGAAGTAACAGTAAACGTTTTGGCAACGCCTGGCTCTCAGTAACACTCAGTAACTGTACATTATAGTATGAAGCTAATGATCATTATAGGTAAATGTTTGCTGATGGTGAAGCAATTCTAATTTGGATAATAGGTTCTTCTATCAGCTTAATTACTGGAAAACACTGTCACTGAAATGGTTTTCAGGCAATTCTATTCTCTGTTTTTATAACTATTTGTTTTATTAAAGAGAGTTCACTTCTTAATACTATATTGCTCAAATAAAGCATGCGGTCCCCTCGGCCTGTTACAGTTTGAACTGTTGTACCCAGTTACTTACTATAGCACACGCAAGTTATAAGAATGAAAGTTACACTTCTATACTACTGTTATTGTAAAAAGTACTGCAAAACTGGCTCAATGACAGGCTTGGGAACACAGAAACTATTCTATAAACTGACCCGGACCAAAACCGAAGAATTTAGTTAACACATAATGCGAGAAATATCTTCTAAGTGTATACGCATTAAAATATAAACACCACTGCAGATTTGCGCAGTAATTATTCCTACTCCTGGCCCTTCAATTATAGTAGCCAGTGACTATTCTGAATAATCGCAGTTTTATGCTAAAAGTTTATTAAATGTAGTTAAAGAAAGCACTTACTCTTCAGTTCAATAAAATATGAGATTCGGAAACAATGCAGCACTTGGATAAGGACGCTGCCTCTGTGAACGACTATTGATTAAATATGGGTCTGAAAACAGCATTATTATTTTGATTAGAAACCAGATAACTGCTCCATGTAATTACTGACTCAACTTATAATTTGGGACGAAGGTGGAGATTTCTTTTGGCTACTGAAAAAGGAGACAAAAGACTCATGGCTAATGCTGCGTAAAAGGTTCTGAAAATACTCTTATTAGCGTCGGATTTAAATAGTACAGAGCACACAAGATGCGAACACTGACTCTTGCCAGCAAGGTTAGCGGGAGTTCGTTCGACAAATCCAAACTTTCTATTCCCGCCAAGTCAGTTTCGTTGCAAAAAATGGTTAAAATGGCTCTGAGCACTATGGGACTTAACAGCTGTCGTCATCAGTCCCCTAGAACTAACCTAAGGGCATCACACACATCCATGCCCGAGGCAGGATTCGTACCTGCGACCGTAGCAGTCGCACGGTTCCGGACTGCGCGCCTAGAACCGCGAGACCATTGCGGCAGTTTCGTTGCAGAGGGACTTCCCTCCATCTTTTACATGATTACAAATTTAAGTACTCTATGCATTGTATCGGGACATCCTCCTCTAGCAAAACTTTTTCTTAAAAGTAGTTGTCGATACCAGCATTATTTTGTGAATTTTGGACAGGTCAGTATTATCGCAGTTGCTTTTTTGAAAACTTTCATGTAATTTTGTACATTATATGTTATATTTCAACCTAAAATTTATGAAGAGGAATTACTTTATACAATATTTTAGTTTCGATGCTATAATCGATGAGTACTAGCTCTGAATGTACAGTTGACATTATTTTTCTAGAAGCATTTCAATTTACTAATTAATGGCACACTTACAATTTCTATTATTAATTACGCAATCCTGAACTGCTTACTATATTTATTTCTGGATTCATTTATGAAATAGTAATCGAAATTAATAATGTAACGGAAACTAGTAGAAATTCATTTGTTAAGAAAAATTGTATACCCCTTGGAATGTAGTTGTTTCCGCAGAGTGTGGGAGTCGTAAGCTCTGATGTGATCGGACATATTTTTGTATATTTGTGCGAACAGTGTAATTTCGGCTTTATTAATGTGAAAAATCAAAGTACTGTATAAAATGTGAGACTCTATACTTACGTAAAAAAATTCTCCAACAACAAACTTCAGATTTATTAGTTCAAACCAACCGTGAGGGCCTGACGTGAGATTTTCAGCTTCAAGAATCAGACTTCTACACAAGAAGAACGGGAACCATCTCAGCATGACAAGCTAAGTAAACTAGAAAGTTTATTGTAATCTTCACTCCTCTCAAATCTTCACAAAAGACTTTGCTTATTAATTACTTGGACTGGACATTGTTTAATGTGAACAATAGATGGAAGTAGGAAAGAGAGGGAGAGTACAGCATGAACCAGTTTTACAGGTAAAGTTTTAACTTTGGTTTTCGTTTACAAAACATTACTTTTAAAATTCCACCCATAGATTAATTTCATTGACATAAATTATAAATAAATATTTACATGGATTTTACATCAAAAAGCATGGTTATAGAGATGTCTCGTTAAGCAAAAACGACCGAGACGTTATAGAAGTATAGATTATATCGATACTGGTGTTACATGCTCACTCTAGATGGTCCATTTCCATTCACAGACCTGTATACCAGATTCCTGTCAACTATTTGAACATACGTAAACTGCTCCATAGCCGCTGTTGACACATAGCTGTAATGATTCCAACCGAATCGTCGTGTTTGCAAGGAAGTCACCGTTGTTGTAAGAAGACAGTGATGGTTCGAAAATGAATCGGTGTGTTTACAGGCAGACATGGGTGCCAACCGTCCGTAAACAGAGCAGTTGCGGATGTCAGTACACATTCCCAGTCAGCTATATGGAATATAACAGCAGTACCTAAAAGTGCTAGCTGTAAATGTGATCACTGCCATCTTCAACTGAAGGGACGTACCTTAAGATAGTTTCAAAAATAAATAAATTGTTGACTCTGTTTATAAGTATTACAAACTAAAGTTTAACTTCACACAACATTGCTTCGGACTGTATAGTACAACACAGACACTGCACTACAGTACAGTACAAATATGTTCAAAAGTAGAAGAGCACGTTTGATCACAATGTCTGGAAAGCACTCTATAACCAACATTTTAATGCTAAAGATCATAACTAGAGACTTTCGAAAATATGATGCTTATACACAAACTGTAGAAATTATGCACTGCGCTGTCAAAGCATCTATGAAACTTTTTTAAAAAAGTGATTTGATTGTACGTTTCAACGAGCATCTTTTCTGGCTCAAAGAAAAACATACATTTCAATGAAAATGTGACCACTATCAATTACTCCCCTGCATGCTAACAGCACCAACACACTATATGCACAGATCATAACAGTATAGAAAAAAGAATCACGAAAAATACTGGAAGGAAGAGGATGCACCGCTGCATTATAAATCCGTTAACGAATTCCACAGGGACAGCAAAATCGTTATAGTAGAACTCATAAACACGTAGTTCTCCGTGGCGCGATATATCTCAAGGTAAGTTCTATACTGGATTATCACAAGCTTCGACGCACCGTTTACTTGTCTACTGAAAATATTGGTTCATTTATTTATTTCCATTACGAGATGCAGTTCTTGAAATACCCTCAAAGACAAAAAAAAACCTGTTCGGCGACGTGTTGGAATAATCCTATTGATACATCACATTTCATACACGTACGTACTATAAAATCGTATGGCGATCCTGAAAACGTCCTTGGTGTGTATCTAAGACGGACAACAGACTTGATTAATAATAAAGCTACGAAATTGTAATCAGGCCTGACTGAATAAAGTATATAAAGATCGTCAATAATTAGTCAGTATAGTGAAGAGATACTGCGATTGGGCAGCAGATATAACACAGAATACGTAACTTAAGGAAGAACAGTACTATGATGATGAAAATCAGGAGACAGAATAAATCGACTTGCATAACAACAGAACTGGGAACGACACAGTAGTGTTAGAAGTGAAAGAATTCTAACAGCGAAGACTGTGGCACAGGCGTAATAACGAGTTATACCAGTATCAGATATTGACGTGAAAATTATAAAGAATTTCGTGAAAGCGTACGTCTAGGGCTAGCATTTTATAGGATTCACGCGTGGATCATAGAGAATCCGAAGGAATGAACTGGGAGCCCTAGAATATTAAGGTTACCAATAATGCTAAAAAATCAGCAGACACATAAAGCACGAAACGGAGTACTCAAAAGGACAGGCGAGGAAGTAAGTTTGTGGAAGCTCCTTACCAGAAGAATGAACTGGATAAAGGGACATCTGTTTCACTATATAGGAATACATACAGGGGATAGGCAAAATAATGTGAACACTGGTAGTAATGGGATGGTTGCGTTTGACGGTCAACAACGAAGGTAAGACACGTGTCTCGCTAGACTTGCGTGTTCAGTACGGACTAGGCATTAGTGCAGGTTGTTTACGAGTAGTGCACACGGAGGCCGAGGTCGACGTGCAATGAAAGACCTAACAGAGTTCCAAAGAGGGCAGATTGTGGGGGCCCGATTACCTGGAGCATTAGTAACTAAGACAGCCAACTTATTGAATGTTTAAAGAGCAACTGTTTCAACAGTCATGACAGCCTACACAAAACATGGAAAGGCATCCTTGTTTAAACGTAATAGTAGGCACAAATCAAAACTAAATAATAGAGATCATCGTACACTAACACGAATTGTGTCAAAACAACAAAAAATACGGCATCTAAGGTGACTGCAGAGCGCAACAGCCATCTTCGAGACCCCGTATCTATCGACCTTGTCCACCAAGAACTCCATGAAACAAATATTGATAGACGAGCTACTATACAGAAACCATTAGTGACGACAACCAATGCAAAGAAGCGTAAAACATGGTGTCAGGAATATAAAGCCTGGACGGCTGATCAATGAAAACGCGTCATATGGTCCGACGAGTCAATGTTTACGTTATTTCCAACATCGGGCTGGGTTTACGTTTGGAGAACGCCAAAAGAAGCCTACAATACTGATTGCTTGATCCCAACGGTCAAGCATGGAGGTGGAAGTGTGATGGTGTGGGCAGATATATCATGGTGTTCTGCTGGCCTCACCATTGACCGTCACCTCAGCTGGATGTCTCATCTCCGCTCCATCCAATCCAAAGCCCACAACCGCCTCCGACTCCTAAAACACCTCTCTGGCTGGACAAGGGGGTTGCACCCCTCTACCATCCTCAAAACCTGTAAATCCTTAATCCGTCCCATAATCTGTTATGCCAGTCCCGCCTGGATATCTGAACCCCCCCCCCCCAAAAAAAAAAAATTCTATAAGTCTCTCCAGATCCTTGAGCGTCATGCACCCCGCCTCGCCTTCCTAATACGCCTCCCGTCCCCCATGCAGATCCTCTATGACCTCATTCCTTTCCCCCACCTGCTCCTATCCTCGAACATATGCGCATACTCTACACCTCCTCGCCCCCTGGTTGATCCTCTCTTCTTCCATCCCCGTCCCTGCCACGTCTTCACTGTTGTGTCCCCTCTACCCTCCTTCTCTACACCCTTCATCTCCCTTCCCAAGATGGCTTCCATCAACTCCCCCTCCTGGATGATGCCCTCTCTCCCTCCATTTATCCCTCCTATCAACTCTGATCCTCACTCCCCCTCCTTTCCTCTGTCCTTTTCCTGGGCACCCTCTCCCACCCTTCCATCCTCTTTTTTCCCACCTACCCTCTCTCTGCCCCCTTCTCTCCGCTGAGTCCTTTTGCATTTCCCTCCTCTGCCTTTTCCCATTCCCTCTTGCTTCTGCCCTGCCCCCTCCCCCCTTATGAGTCCTCTCCCTCCTTTGGTTCCCCCCTTTCGTTTTTTCCTCTCCTCCCTCCTTGTTTCCCCCCTCATATGTCCTGGTCCCCCCCCCCCCCATCTGCCCTTGGCTAGGGAGTGTCATCTTTGTGCCGACATTTTCGTGCGGTGTTGTACAGTGATTGTTCAGTGTTGTGTGTCTTTTGGGAAGTGTGGCGAACGGCCATCATACTGTCGTTGTGTGTGATTTTTTATCTCTTGCGAACAGAGACCAGACTGTCGCCATGTTTTTTCAATTGTGTATCTACTATGCTACTTGTCTGATTTCTGTGTATTTTATTGTCATTGCCCACCCCTTTGCTTTATGTTTCAACTTTTCACAATGTTCCGCCGTTTTACAATTTAAGTCACCGTTTTATCGCCTGTTTTTCTTGTTTCTTTTCTCCTTACGTTATTAAAAAGTCTGTAGGCTGCAGAGCAGCGTCCTAAGCTGCTGCCAGCCCGGCCCCTTCGGGGAAGAATCGAAAATCAACAAAGAAAAAAACAAAAAAAAGAGCTCAGCCAGTCAGTCTAATCTCGCTTACGTCGGTTTACACCTCGCTTTGAGCTAGACTGTGTACTTCCTGCCGGCCGCGTTGGTCTAGCTTTACTAGGCGCTCAGTCCGGAACTGCGCAACTGCTATGGTCGCAGGTTCGAATCCTGCCTCGGCTATGGATGTGTGTGATGTCCTTAGGTTAGTTAGGTTTCAGTAGTTCTACGTTCTAGGGGACTGATGACCACAGATGTTAAGCCCCATAGTGCTCAGAGCCATTTGAACCTTTTTTTTGCTTACTTCCTGGTTCGTGTACGAGTGGACGTGTTTGTTTCCTTGTGACTCTGTTGTTCGGTCTTGTTGTATTCGTTCTGTCCTTTGTTGGTCGTTTCCGTCCTCTTCCGTTGTGTTGTTGATTCGCGGGCCTCTCCGCGGGTCCGCCCCGCGCTTTCCTTCATTGCAACCCCGCGACCGTGCTGGTCGCAGTTACTACAGCCTTCTGTTAGGCCGCAAGGAACTCAGCAGGCACACTCCTTTGAGTACCCTAAATGGTGAACAAATGTGTCAGTACTACCAACACAGACGTACAGTTGAGCAGCGAGGTGTTTTATTGTGATCCATCGATCACCTCGAATGAAAGTGTCCGCACGTTTCAAATTGCAGGAGTCACAACCGTGTAGCCGGCAGGTGGGAGATCGGACAGATTTGCGCCACCTTGTTACGATGATGACAGATTCCTCGCCCAATGACTCGCCGTGCTTCTGTTCACTGCCAGGTCTCCGTAGACATTCTGCAAGTGCCTATCAGTATCTGCGATGCTCTGTTTTCCTCCAAAAGAAACTCAATGACAGCTCTCTGCTTCGAACGCCCCTTCATTACAGAAGTCACTTTGAAGGAAACGTACAGCGCCACCACCTGTAAGGACTTAATGAAACTAGAGTTGCTGAAGCGGGAACATTCCCTATCTCCCACAGCAAATTCAGCATTTTTTCAACTGAAATTTGCAAAGGAAAAATGTGTTGCACTACTTATTGAACTCCCCACGTAGTATCACGTCACTTCTTAAACGTCTTGTCCAGTGTTGATGACTTCTCTGTCTTTTGTACCTCCTCGATCGACAGTTACAATTGAGTATTCGATAGTTGCATGAATGGATGGAGAAGAGGAGTTTTAATTTCTCCACCTAGAAGTCTGTGTGTATTTCTTGCTACTGTACACGTTGTTTTAAACTGTCCTGAGTTATAGATGTGGGAAACTTTTCTTAATTTCAAAGACACTTTCAGGTTTCTGAGCCTCAATGGCTACCCCATTCTGGGGCCCTAGAAAGTGGAGATAAGAAACGGATTGGATACGAGGCAAATGTTGAGGGCTGTGTATCTCAGAAATAAAGGGGCCGCTGTAACGGCGGTAACTGGCAGTAACTGGCCTCTCTCCTTCCCTCTACAGTTCTGAGAGTATGTCGAGTCTGAGAACGGTGCCGTTGCGGTCGCTTCCTACTCGTTGACTTATTCCGTTACTAAAGCGTGCAGAAGTGTATCATCAGTGGCGGGTTTTGAGTAACATCTACACTTATCTTGTTAGGACGTTGAAAATTGTGTCTTTTTCCAAAGCTCAGCTCTGTTTACAAAGAGTCACCTCACTACCATTCTAACACAGTTGTAAATGCTATGGCATCCTGAAACAGTGTCTTCTTATACAAGCCACAGTGGACTTGAAATCTCAGTAGCTTATGAAAAAGGTCATTATCTGCATAAAAATAAACAACTAATTTCTTCACTTATATTGTTGAAAACCCTCAATGATTTCCATTTCATCATCGACGGCCATCAAAAAATTACGTTATTTCACAGAAGAAATGTATTTCCTTGAACATTGTGGTACATAATGAAATATCGCATATTAAAAGTGTGCTGTTTGTTCAAAAATGGCTCCAAGCACCATGGGACTTAACATCTGAGGTCATCAGTCCCCTGGACTTAGAACTACTCAAACCTAACCTAACCTAAAGACATCACACACAGCCATGCCCGAGGAAGGATTCCAACCTGCGACCGTAGCAGCAGCGCGGTTCCGGACTGAGCGCCTAGAACTGCTCGGCCACAGCGGCCGGCCAGAGCTGTTTGTGATTCAAGGGCACGCAAATGGTGCGAAGATCCTAGACCATTCAGTATAGTTCATGGCTCAAGTTACTAAAATCTAGCCCAAGCACTCATATCTGTAGGAGCTGAAGTGGGTTCTGAAGCTGATGTGGAGACTATACTATCTAACCCGATTACGGTTGAGAACACAGGAAAGTCCATTGCAGAGGTCTCGAAAAGTGTTGGTCTACAAGTTACTGCTGCTGTTACCGACGAAGGAGCTTGTTCCTAAACTGATATGTGGATGGATGATGCACGTAAAATAAAATAAACTACAGTGACTGTATCAAGCATCAGTAAAACGTGGCATATGAGAACAAAGTGCTGTTTACCGCCCCATTTACCTATGAGGAAAAAACAGACTGTTCGCCGTTTCGAGTCCTTGCAAAATTTATGAGGATTTAATGAAGTTAGCAGCTTTCTTACCACATCAAGTCTCTAACGTAGTGGCAGCTCTTGAAGACTTCACTAGACTTCCTCGCGCCTGTCACTGTCTTAGCCCATTCCACAAACATACTTTGAAGTAGGAGTTTTCAGCATCGCAGCCAGAACTAACCAGTGGAGGAGAGACAAAAAAATCGTGTAAAGCACTAGTGACATATTGCAAGAGAGTTGGTCTTTCAAAGACGCTCACAAAATCATTCGAACAGAAATTCGAAGTCCGATGGAACGATTTGTTGGACACGCTTGTGTCTGTACGTGATACTATGATCGAGGTTAAGTAGTTTCTCCCACAAAAAGTTGAGTAAACTTCAGAATATAGATGACCAGTCTTGAAACGAGCTTATTATGCTCCTCAAGCCACTCAAAGAAGTTAGTAATAATCTAGAACGAGACAACTATCCAAACTCCTGTTTGGTACTCAGGACCGCTTAGGGCCAGGGCTGGGCCCGGGGCCAGATGTGTGATTGAGCCTCATCTCCAAATATATAAACCAAAATCTATAGGGTGCTTCCCGTTGACCTATGATCATGAAATTTCGCAAGAAGGTTTTACAGTAAAAGTAAAGGAGAAAATCTGAAAATTCTAAATTTGTAATTATATAACACGAAAAAATACATCTTTGTCTTTTTTTATCCCTCTGTCTGTTTGTCTGTGCGTCTGTTAAAACCCTTTTTCTCTGGAATAGGTTCATGTACCAAGTACAAATTTATGTCACATACTAAGGTCTATAGTCCCTTGGTGGCGTGAAGATTTTAAGCGTCTAAGATAGTTCAGTCAAATGATAGGGCCATATTTTATCCAGCCCAGGCAAATTCAGCAAATTGCTTGGTTCTTTTGCGTTAGGTGTGGTCTAGGGTACCTTAGGCAGCTCATAAAATCACTCTTTATAAATGGGCGATTCCTGAAAAATCTCTGAAAAATCACCAGTACCAGTTGTGGGGATGGCCACTTCCGTAATTTCTGTTCATGGCAGATGGTTGAAAATTTTACCATATGTTTTAAGATGATTTTCTTGGGGTACTTCGAAACTTTTTTCGATATCATTATCCGTTACCAATATCCAGAGGTTCAAAGTAATCTCACTTAACCATAAAACCGCAAAAATCTTTTTAGGGGTTTCTGCAAAGTATGTCGCAAGTATTTAGATAACTAACCATAGGAAATTGCTCAAATCTGAACTTTACATTCTTTAGACTTACATCTGGAAGCGGCATTTCCTCGTTTTCCAAAATCTGTGTCCATTATCCAGTTACACGCGTAAAATCATGATTTTTTGGTGCCAAAAATACCAGTTGTGGGAATGGACACTTCTATAATTTCCTCAGCCACCTCATCGTCAGTCATCTTTAAGTGTTTCCGTGAAACCCCATTTTTTACAGCTGAACTCTTTGCTGTTTCAAATCGGGTTTTCAAATTGGACACTAGATAGTCAATAATGACATAAAATACACTTACTTTGAACCAATCTTCTGAATTCACATCTGTCACTTCATTCCTGGCTTAGACATGAAATGGTGATTTCCTCTTCTTAGGGCGCAGGTCCAGAAATTCGAGATCGATATTCATTGCACTGGCAACAACTTTACATCAGGAAGAATGGCGTCCCAATTTTCGCCAACATATTTTAAATTATTTAATATGATGTCAAAGTTTTTTACCTCAGCATCAATAGTAGTACTTCGTGGTTGTGGTAATTTTATTTCGCCTGGAAAAGTTGACTTACTGAGTTACAATGGCAACGGCTATCTTAACCAAGTGAGCTGAAATCAGTATTGTGGCGTCAACCCGGGCACTCCAATGGTGATCAGACGAGGAATAAAAAGAACTGCCCATCGTTGTGGGCTGCTACTGAACAGGTTGTAAAGTAAGTGAATCACTTCATGACAACTCTTGGCTCCCCTTAACTCATATAAAGCTATAACAAGCACACAGAGAAAATTTTGCAAGAGGATTTCACTGAAAAAAAATGCGTCTGAACTCCTTTATAAGAGCCTCTAACATTACTTCCGTTATCATAAACTTGTCCGCAGCATTCACTGATAGGATTTGAGTGTCTGACAAAAGTTTATCGAATTAGATGTGAATAGCAACTCTCGTTTTCTGATTACAGTCTGCAAATTCCAAAAACCATTCGTTTGTTTCACATCTATCAATGTCCTTCTTGAAGTAAATATGACGCATTCGTATTCAGAATGATTTGATTCAGGAATTGAATCATCAATAATTGAATAATACTTCTCATTTTCTCTCTCTTCCGAGATTGCACCCCTGACATGATGGGCACAATTGGAAGTAAATTCGTTCTTCGTATCACTTGACACATAATGCTCTTGTAAACCCTTTCCAAAATCTTATCGGTCTCTGATCTTGCTAGTGTGTTTTGCGAGAACTGGATCATAGTGACTCAAGAGCTCTAACATTCCGAGGAAATTTTCGTTAGTTGGACCTCCAATGTTATGAGCTAAACTTCTGATGGCCAAGCTTCTTTGACGAAGAAATAATGTCACATGAGAGTCCAAATTATAACAACGTTTCGCACCTGTTGCCGTGTATATTTGTTGGGGAAATGTTTTACTAGGATTTCAAACAACATTTAAAGAAAGTGCATTTTCGAATCCATCACAAGGTGGTTTTAGTGCATGATGTCCACAGAAAATATTGTGCATTCAAGATTCAACACCAATAAAACTGTATGCAGTTGGCCTATGTGACTCATAAAACTGAAGTGGAAAAGAAGAGCCAGATTTGTTCGTGTTACTGTTGGGGTAGAGTTCTTTTATTTATAATATGATACAAAAAAATGCATTACAATAGGAGTATGATAACTGCGAACTTAATACCCTGATGGATCGGAACCCCTTGAGACACTTGGGCCACCATGGTTTTGCTCCCCCTCCCCCCTCTTTGGGCCTGTTGTTTTTTCTCTGGCGGTAGAAACTTCTAGCTGATCACTTGGGTCTTAATGAAGTAGATAGTGATGCAAATGTAGTATTTAAATAAAAATGTAGAAGTTACAAGAATGGAAGGAATGCTAAGATCGAATTGCACTTGTACGACATGATCGCAACATTTTTGTGTCCACCATATAGTGATCTTAAGACAGAGGGAATGACTTCACACAGGTTGTCGTTACGTGTGTAAACATTTCTGGTGAGTGAATAGCTATATACGCCTACTATTCTATGACCCTGAAACACGATTATGAGTGACTGTTGCTACAAATTACAATTCCGTTCTCTCTAGTTACTCATGCTTCACACGAAGCTGCATCAGGCCCATCGAAACTGCCACATCCGTTGAAATTCCAGAGGTTTGAGGGGAGTTTGGACAATGTGCACAGCCTGCCGCTGTGGCCGAGCGGTCCTAGGATCTTCAGTCCGGAACCGTGCTGCTGCTACGGTTGAATGTTCGAATCCTGCCTCGGGAATGGATGTGTGTGATGTCCTTAGGTTAGTTAGGTTTAAGTAGTTCTAAGTCAAGGGGACTGATGAGCTGAGATGTTGAAGTCCCATAGTGCTTAGAGCCATTTAGATCATTTGAACCCAATCGTTGTTTGTGTAGCAGCAGCGCCGCGACTCCACTGTCATACTCGCCCATTCGTGTACATACTCTCCTCGACTTGTAACCGATAATACTAAAGCTTACAGTTATTAATAAACTTTTGGAAACGTTCGCTCGCTGTGTTTTCTAGAGTTTTCTGTGCGTTCAAGTCGTTTAGTAAACTTCGTGCTTTAGTTTTCAGCTGACGTTTCTTGTTTGTAGTGAAATATTTCGTAAAACTTTCATTCAGTATTTCAACTTCGTTAAGTGTTACAGTGGGCGCTTGAATTTTTAGCTAATAATTTTGTGAAGTTTTGTTGGTATTGGTATTAGCTGTGGTGTAGTAGTATTAATACTGGTAGTTGCTTTCTTAGTAGACAGAGAATTTCGAGGCAGCTATTATTAGTTCTATAAATAGTTCTACTGCTGTAACTGAACTTAGGTAACGTAGACGCAGAGTTTTCAGTAACTATAAAATTTTACCATGAGTGAGAATTGTGGGCTCTGTCGTAGGTTTGTGAGTAGTGGGTTCCGGTGTGGGATTTGTTCAAAGAACACTCCTGGAAATGGAAAAAAGAACACATTGACACCGATGTGTCAGACCGACCATACTTGCTCCGGACACTGCGAGAGGGCTGTACAAGCAATGATCACACGCACGGCACAGCGGACACACCAGGAACCGCGGTGTTGGCCGTCGAATGGCGCTAGCTGCGCAGCATTTGTGCACCGCCGCCGTCAGTGTCAGCCAGTTTGCCGTGGCGTACGGAGCTCCATCGCAGTCTTTAACACTGGTAGCATGCAAAGACAGCGTGGACGTGAACCGTATGTGCAGTTGACGGACTTTGAGCGAGGGCGTATAGTGGGCATGCGGGAGGCAGGGTGGACGTACCGGCGAATTGCTCAACACGTGGGGCGTGAGGTCTCCACAGTACATCAATGTTGTCGCCAGTGGTCGGCGGAAGGTGCACGTGCCCGTCGACCTGGGACCGGACCGCAGCGACACACGGATGCACGCCAAGACCGTAGGATCCTACGCAGTGCCGTAGGGAACCGCACCGCCACTTCCCAGCAAATTAGAGACACTGTTGCTCCTGGGGTATCGGTGAGGAACATTCGCAACCGTCTCCATGAAGCTGGGCTACGGTCCCGCACACCGTTAGGCCGTCTTCCGCTCACGCCCCAACATCGTGCAGCCCGCCTCCAGTGCTGTCGCGATAGGCGTGAATGGAGGGACGAATGGAGACGTGTTGTCTTCAGCGATGAGAGTCGCTTCTGCCTTGGTGCCAATGATGGTCGTATGCGTGTTTGGCACCATGCATGTGAGCGCCACAATCAGGACTGCATACGACCGAGGCACACAGGGCCAACACCCGGCATCATGGTGTGGGGAGCGATCTCCTACACTGGCCGTACACCTCTGGTGATCGTCGAGGGGACACTGAATAGTGCACAGTACATCCAAACCGTCATCGAACCCATCGTTCTACCATTCCTAGACCGGCAAGGGAACTTGCTGTTCCAACAGGAAAATGCACGTCCACATGTATCCCGTGCCACCCAACGTGCTCTAGAAGGTGTAAGTCTACTACCCTGGCCAGCAAGATCCCCGGATCTGTCTCCCATTGAGCATGTTTGGGACTGGATGAAGCGTCGTCTCACTACATCCAGCATCTCTACGATCGTCTCCATGGGAGAATAGAAGCCTGCACTGCTGCGAAAGGTGGATATACACTGTACTAGTGCCGACATTGTGCATGCTCTGTTGCCTGTGTCTATGTGCCTGTGGTTCTGTCAGTGTGATCATGTGATGTATCTGACCCCAGGAATGTGTAAAATAAAGTTTCCCCTTCCTGGGACAATGAATTCACGGTGTTCTTATTTCAGTTTCCAGGAGTGTATTTTCATTGGGGGAAATGCAGTGGGGAAGCCAATGGGTTCAAATGGCTCTGAGCACTATGGGAATTTACATTTGAGGTCATCAGTCCCCTAGAACTCAGACCTACTTAATCCTAACTAACCTAAGGACATCACACACATCCATGCCCTAGGCAGGATTCGAACCTGCGACCGTAGCGGTAGCGCGGTTCCAGACTGAAGCGCCTACAACCGCTCTGTCACAGCGGCCGTCAAAGGGAAGCTAGTGGGCATCCTAGCGAGATCCTCTCCTGGGAATGCAGAATCTTTAGTAGAAATAAGTTGATAGAGAAGCAGGAGCATAAGATCTGTGCCGTTCAGGTGCAGTTACAACGCGCAGAGGAGGAACTAGGTAGGATGAGGAGGGTGATGGGTCGTGGGGAATGGAAACTGGAAGTTGGCAAGAAGGCAGCTAGGAGGAGGAGGTATTCAGACAGTTAGACTTTGCGTATATGCAATCGATTTGTCCAACTGTTAGAGTTGAGTGGAGAGGAACCTCCTGTAGCTGTAGATGTAGGGAACCTGCAGCGGTCCTCAGCTGTTAGGTGGCCTACGTCAGCTGCAAAGTCTAACAGAAAGAAAAAGATTCTGCTGCTAGGTAGCTCGCACTGGTGGCACTAATGTGCATTTCGTGCAACTGTTTCAGTGTCATGATCGGCCTCATCTTAATGTGACTGTTAGGCGAGTTAACATGGAGCTGGAGAGGGCGCTGATAGCGGAGGGTATGTGTCACATTTCAGTGGTGTCAGATGGGTCTATGAGTAGATCGGGTTTCACTACGCATGGCCTGTACCTCAGTAGGGGAGACTGGCAAAGCTTGTAGGTGACAGTATAGTGGGTGGTGGTGGTAATACTCAAGAAAAAATTCGTGTAGTAGTTGGTGTTAGAGCTGCACCTTTTTTAGATTGAAGTCAGCTAATGGGAATACCTATTGAAAGTCCCTCTAACAAAGGGCTCACCTTTAGAGTACGTCATGTTTCCAAGTGGAGAAGGAATTTGCACATTTCATCAAAATATAATAGGTATTAGAGATAAAGTTAGTGAACTGCTTATGGATGAAATTATTGCTATATCGGAGCACCACTTAAATAATTTGACGATTCAGAGGCTTCCTTTACCAGGATACAGATTAGCTGGCAGCCTTTCAAGGAGTTCCTTGCGGGGTGGGGGAGTGGGTAAACGTAAAAAAAAAAAACAGTATTCCATTTGAGTCCATAGACGTATTACGGCACTGTACTGAACAGATATTTGAATGTTGTGCAAGGGTAGTTGAATTTAGTGAAACTAAACTTCTAATTGTTATTGTTTACAGGTCTCTTAACTCTGACCTCAGAGAATTTTTGCTGAAGCTAGAGACGGTTCTTGATTCACTTTGTAGAAAGGACCAAAAATTAGTTATAGGTGGTGACTTCAGTATAAATTTTGTGTGTGATGGAGCAAGAAAAATGATGTTGGTAGAGCTCTTAAATTCATATGATCTGTTGCAGACTGTGTTTCTTCCAACTAGGGTGCAGAGGAACAGTTGCACAGCCATACACAATATTTTTGTTCATTCTTCATTACTAGATGGTCATTCTGTTAGTAAAAGTGCGAATTGCCTTTCAGGCCATGATGTACAAATTTTAACACTAGACCTACTCAAACAAATGTCACATATTTTTACAAACTATGTAGGAAAGCTAATCCATCAGTAATAGAGAGTTTCTTAAACCTAGTCAAGGAACAAGAGTTGGCAGGATGTTTATAGTGCCGATAACATAGATGATAAATATAATGCTTTCCTTAACACATTTCTCACGCTCTTTGAGAGTTGCTTTGCATTAGAACGTTCTAAACTGGATACTAGCAGTAATAGGCAGCCCGGGTGGTTGACTAGTGGGATAAGGATATCTACATCTACATCTACATTTATACTCCGCAAGCCACCCAACGGTGTGGCGGAGGGCACTTTACGTGCCACTGTCATTACCTCCCTCTCCTGTTCCAGTCGCGTATAGTTCGCGGGAAGAACGACTGTCTGAAAGCCTCCGTGCGCGCTCTAATCTTTCTGATTTTACATTCGTGATCTCCTCGGGAGGTATAATTAGGGGGAAGCAATATATTCGATACCTCATCCAGAAACGCACTCTCTCAAAACCTGGACAGCAAGCTACACCGCGATGCAGAGCGCCTCTCTTCCAATGTCTGCCTCTTGAGTTTGCTAAACATCTCCGTAACGCTATCACGGTTACCAAATAACCCTGTGACGAAGCGCGCCGCTCTTCTTTGGATCTTCTCTATCTCCTCAGTCAACCCGATCTGGTACGGATCCCACACTGATGAGAAATACTCAAGTATAGGTCGAACTTGTGTTTTGTAAGCCACCTCCTTTGTTGATGGACTACATTTTCTAAGGACTCTCCCAATGAATCTCAAGCTGGTACCCGCCTTACCAACAATTAATTTTATATGATCATTACACTTCAAATCGTTCCGCACGCA
Source organism: Schistocerca gregaria (assembly GCF_023897955.1). Classification (NCBI taxonomy): domain Eukaryota; kingdom Metazoa; phylum Arthropoda; class Insecta; order Orthoptera; family Acrididae; genus Schistocerca; species Schistocerca gregaria. The sequence goes on from NC_064931.1 coordinate 472,850,378, forward strand.
TACTCCCAGATATTTTACAGAAGTAACTGCTACCAGTGTTTGTTCCGCTATCATATAATCATACAATAAAGGATCCTTCTTTCTATGTATTCGCAATACATTACATTTGTCTATGTTAAGGGTCAGTTGCCACTCCGTGCACCAAGTGCCTATCCGCTGCTGATCTTCTTGCATCTCTCTACAATTTTCTAATGCTCCAACTTCTCTGTATACTACAGCATCATCCGCGAAAAGCCGCATGGAACTTCCGACACTATCTACTAGGTCATTTATATATATATTGTGAAAAGCAATGGTCCCATAACACTCCCCTGTGGCATGCCAGAGGTTATTTTAACGTCTGTGGACGTCTCTCCATTGATAAGAACATGCTGTGTTCTGTTTGCTAAAAACTCTTCAATCCAACCTCACAGCTGGTCTGATATGCCGTAGGCTCTTACTTTGTTTATCAGGCGACAGTGCGGAACTGTATCGAACGCCTTCCGGAAGTCAAGAAAAATAGCATCTACCTGGGAGCCTGTATCTAATATTTTCTGGGTCTCATGAACAAATAAAGCGAGTTGGGTCTCACACGATCGCTGTTTCCGGAATCCATGTTGATTCCTCCAGAGTAGATTCTGGGTTTCCAAAAACGACATGATACTCGAGCAAAAAACATGTTCTAAAATTCTACAACAGATCGACGTCAGAGATATAGGTCTATAGTTTTGCTCATCTGCTCGACGACCCTTCTTGAGGACTGGGACTACCTGTGCTCTTTTCTCATCATTTGGAACCTTCCGTTCCTCTAGAGACTTGCGGTACACGGCTGTTAGAAGGGGGGCAAGTTCTTTCGCGTACTCTATGTAGAATCGAATTGGTATCCCGTCAGGTCCAGTGGACTTTCCTCTGTTGAGTGATTCCAGTTGCTTTTCTATTCCTTGGACACTTATTTCGATGTCAGCCATTTTTTCGTTTGTGCGAGGATTTAGAGAAGGAACTGCAGTGCTGTCTTCCTCTGTGAAACAGCTTTGGAAAAAGGTGTTTAGTATTTCAGCTTTACTCGTGTCATCCTCTGTTTCAATGCCATCATCATCCCGGAGTGTCTGGATATGTTGTTTCAAGCCACTTACTGATTTAACGTAAGATCAGAACTTCCTAGGATTTTCTGTGAAGTCGGTACCTAGAATTTTACTTTCGAATTCACTGAACGCTTCACGCATAGCCCTCCTTACGCTAACTTTGACATCGTTTAGCTTCTGTTTGTCTCAGAGGTTTTGGCTGCATTTAAACTTGGAATGAAGCTCTCTTTGCTTTCGCAGTATTTTCCTAACTTTGTTGTTGTACCACGGTGGGTTTTTCCCGTCCCTCACAGTTTTACTCGGCACGTACCTGTCTAAAACGCATTTTACGATTGCCTTGAACTTTTTCCATAAACACTCAACATTGTCAGTGTCGGAACAGAAATTTTCGTTTTGATCTGTTAGGTAGTCTGAAATCTGCCTTCTATTACTCTTGCTAAACAGATAAACCTTCCTCCCTTTTTTTATATTCCTATTTACTTCCATATTCAGGGATGCTGCAACGGCCTTATGATGACTGATTCCCTGTTCTGCACATGCAGAGTCGAAAGGTTCGGGTCTGTTTGTTATCACTAGGTCCAAGATGTTATCTCCACGAGTCGGTTCTCTGTTTGATTGCTCGAGGTAATTTTCGGATAGTGCACTCAGTATAATGTCACTCGATGCTCTGTCCTTACCACCCGTCCTAAACATCTGAGTGTCCCAGTCTATATCTGGTAAATTGAAATCTCCACCTAAGACTATAATATGCTGAGAAAATTTATGTCAAATGTATTTCAAATTTTCTCTCAGTTGTTCTGCCACTAATGCTGCTGAGTCGGGAGGTCGGTAAAAGGAGCCAATTATTAACCTAGCTCGGTTGTTGAGTGTAACCTCCACCCATAATAATTCACAGGAACTATCCACTTCTACTTCACTACAGGATAAACCATTACTAACAGCGACGAACACTCCACCACCGGTTGCATGCAATCTATCCTTTCTAAACACCGTCTGTACCTTTGTAAAAATTTCGGCAGAATTTATCTCTGGTTTCAACCAGCTTTCTGTACCTATAACGATTTCAGCTTCGGTGCTTTCTATCAGCGCTTGAAGTTCCGGTACCTTACTACCGCAGCTTCGACAGTTTACAATTACAATACCGATTGCTGCTTGGTCCCCGCATGTCCTGACTTTGCCCCGCACCCTTTGAGGCTGTAGAACAAAGCGGGAATTATATCAAAATGTTATAAATAGTCACAATCAAGCTACAGTAGCCCATTACAAACAGTACTACGAGTACAATAACTCAAATATGTTGTGGATGATTTCCACTAACTTTTAATAATCACAGCAAACCTATGATTGTATTGTGTTGTATGTTAACCGGGGACCTAGAAACGACATAGATGCTCCGTCCCCGCCGCAGCCGCAGTGGTCCACAACCCCACGACGAACGACGACTACTGCAGACCACTTCACCCCTCCGCCGCCCCACACCGAACGCAGGGTTATTGTGCGGTTCGGGACCCATAGGACCCCCCCCCCCCCCCAGGCAACGTCTCACACCAGACGAGTGTAACCGCTATATTTGCTTGGTAGAGTAATGGTGGTGTACGCGTATTTGGAGAACTTGGTAGCGCAGCGTCTGTCTTCATCGCAACAAGGTCAAGCAAGCCTGTCCAATCTCCCACGTGTCGACGACCCGTGCACAACTATGATTCCTGCGCTGTTGGAAAGTGTAGCAAAAATAGAAACAAACTTTTTCTTCTCCATGACAACGCAAGACCTAACACAAGTGTGCACACCCGAGAGGAGTTCATAGAACTTCGTTGGCCTGTTCTTCCTCATCCAGCTCATAGTGCGGATCTCGCACCTTCCGACTTCCATCAGTTTGGCTCAATGGGGGATACACTCTGCAGGAAGCAGTAAGTGAATAATGAGGTTATTTATGAAGCAAGATGTAGGCTCAGACATCGATCCATAGAGTGGTACCATGCAGGCATACGAGCCCTCCCAACAAGGTGTAGACATGTAGACAAAAGAACGGGGAATAATATGATGTATTGAAATCCCGTATAAAACCAACCTGCATTCAGAAAAAAATTGTTGCTTTACTTATTGAACGCCCCTCATACCGCCAAGTACGTCTGACAAGACCAAGCCATTAATACTAATTTTCCCCTGGGCAGCAGATCAGGTGTTGAAGTGCGAACACGTAGGTGCAAATCGGCAAGTTTCACCCGACTGACGTAGTACACGTAGTGGTGCAGTTACTCCCGTGCAGAAAACATCAGGTCGTAATGTCGGTGACGCGTTTGTCGGAAGACTGTTCGACATAGAGAAAAAATAACCAACACACCCATGTGTGTAGTACATATTGAGGTACCACACATAAAAATACATTCCTGGAAATGGAAAAAAGAACACATTGACACCGGTGTGTCAGACCCACCATACTTGCTCCGGACACTGCGAGAGGGCTGTACAAGCAATGATCACACGCACGGCACAGCGGACACACCAGGAACCGCGATGTTGGCCGTCGAATGGCGCTAGCTGCGTAGCATTTGTCCACCGCCGCCGTCAGTGTCAGCCAGTTTGCCGTGGCGTACGGAGCTCCATCGCAGTCTTTAACACTGGTAGCATGCCGCGACAGCGTGGACGTGAACCGTATGTGCAGTTGACGGACTTTGAGCGAGGGCGTATAGTGGGCATGCGGGAGGCAGGGTGGACGTACCGGCGAATTGCTCAACACGTGGGGCGTGAGGTCTCCACAGTACATCGATGTTGTCGCCAGTGGTCGGCGGAAGGTGCACGTGCCCGTCGACCTGGGACCGGACCGCAGCGACGCACGGATGCACACCAAGATCGTAGGATCCTACGCAGTGCCGTAGGGGACCGCACCGCCACTTCCCAACAAATTAGGGACACTGTTGCTCCTGGGGTATCGGCGAGGACCATTCGCAACCGTCTCCATGAAGCTGGGCTACGGTCCCGCACACCGTTAGGCCGTCTTCCGCTCACGCCCTAACATCGTGCAGCCCGCTTCGAGTGGTATCGCGACAGGCGTGAATGGAGGGACGAAGGGAGACGTGTCGTCTTCAGCGATGAGAGTCGCTTCTGCCTTGGTGCCAATGATGGTCGTATGCGTGTTTGGCGCCGTGCAGATGAGCGCCACAATCAGGACTGCATACGACCGAGGCACACAGGGCCAACACCCGGCATCATGGTGTGGGGAGCGATCTCCTACACTGGCCGTACACCTCTGGTGATCGTCGAGGGGACACTGAATAGTGCACGGTACATCCAAACCGTCATCGAACCCATCGTTCTACCATTCCTAGACCGGCAAGGGAACTTGCTGTTCCAAAAGGACAATGCACGTCCGCATGTATCCCGTGCCACCCAACGTGCTCTAGAAGGTGTAAGTCAACTACCCTGGCCAGCAAGATCTCCGGATCAGTCCCCCATTGAGCATGTTTGGGACTGGATGAAGCGTCGTCTCACGCGGTCTGCACGTCCAGCACGAACGCTGGTCCAACTGAGGCGCCAGGTGGAAATGGCATGGCAAGCCGTTCCACAGGACTACATCCAGCATCTCTACAATCGTCTCCATGGGAGAATAGCAGCCTGCATTGCTGCGAAAGGTGGATATACACTGTACTAGTGCCGACATTGTGCATGCTCTGTTGCCTGTGTCTATGTGCCTGTGGTTCTGTCAGTGTGATCATGTGATGTATCTGACCCCAGGAATGTGTCAATAAAGTTTCCCCTTCCTGGGACAATGAATTCACGGTGTTCTTATTTCAATTTCCAGGAGTGTATATGCCCTTACATCCGTTACATTCTGTTGTAAACAACATGATAGCCATAAAAGAGAAAAAAGGAAATACCTACACTGTGTACGCCAAGCTGCCATTAATTTCTGAGTGCTGGAAATTAGTTTCACTTCAGCCTCACACATTTTCGACTGCATCCTGTTCCCACTTCAACCAACAGGTGTCCATGTCTTTATACACCAAGACCTGCCATCATCCCTTTGCTTCAAAACTTGTTTTTAAAACTCCTTTTAGCGTCAACTCCTATCTTCAAAAACATGTCTGCACAGGATTCTTTATTCTACATAAAAGAATGAGATTGCTTCTTCTGGTAGCTCCGCTGGACAGAAGAACACAGTTTAGTAGACGTTAGGAACATGTTGGCTGGAAGCAAATGTTTCACACCAGTCAACATTGGTTCACAAGCGCTATTTTTGGTAATTTACTCCCTACTTTTGCCAACACAACTTCACTCTTTTCTACAACTTTCCTCTCGTTTATATGGTCAGAAAGAGGCACCACAATCACAACATTTATGTCATAGGGAGCTACAATGCAGTTTCCATCCATAGCAACAACTCGTCATTATGAACCTCGCGTGCTACAAATGCGTCATGGTTTCTCATAGTATCATGAGCTGGACGCTCACATATGATCTTTACAACAGTGTCTGCAATCACGCTACTGGAAACAGAATTTCGCGCATGTTCAATAACGGAAGGTGGGTCAAACCTGATCTACCAATGAAACATTCTTACTATGTGTAATACCTGCTACAGTTGTTGTATCTTCAGAGCAGTTTCCCTCATTACCGGGAATAGCATCACAGCTGGAGGCAGGAATATAAGTATGACCTGTAACTTGAGGTGGATCATACAGTGACTTACTCGAAGCTGTCTCACTCTATGCATTTTTGGGTGGGCCTTTATCACCAACAGTTGTAAATGAAATGGTGATATTGACAGAATAAAACCCCTCATTCCCTGTTTTATTCTGTGTTGTCTCCTTAAATACTGTCGTCCCAGTACTTTCACACACTGCTGTAGAGGATCCTCACGTGTTTGGCGTTATTGTATGGCAACTACGATCAGTATTCTCAGAATCTGGCTGCTCACCTACTACTTTTTCTTTGTCTTCAAACATATTCTTCCCTTCCTTCTTTTGATAAGTTGCTTTTATTATTTTTTTACATGGATCTCTCTCATTAGGTGATGTTTCTCGAATGTCTTCTACTTCAGCATGAATATCGCTATCTCGTAGAGCTCCACCAAAGATTTTTTTACGCCACATAAGAAGCTACTGTCTTCCTCCGGAAATCATCGCCCTCATTCCGTTAGCCTTATCACCTGGGGTTCCCTACCATCTTCCCCCCATTTCTAACATATCTTCAGCCATAATTATCGTTGTGTAAGTATCTCTACTCTTCACCATCCATGTCCCAGAATTATGTCTCTCAAGGCTATACATTTGCTAATTGTCCTCCAGTGTAGGTTCAGTGTTAATACTCATGCTAAGGAAAGAAAATCACGTGCAATATGAATGAACAGTTAAGCTGGAAAACTCATGAGCTCTATCTTACATCACATCATTGCTGCTTGCTGACACTGCAGGTGAAGCCTTTATACTTTCAGAATTTTGTAACGCTTTTCTCTTTCTCGTTTGGGTACGAGTCCAAATTAAATCCTTATCCCGCTTGGACACCAGAAAATTTACTTGCTCTTCTTAGTAACAAGTAAAAAATTTTTTCCACACACAACACACAAATACATATACAAAAATACCTTCGAAATATGCAACGCCGATGTTACTAGTAGGCCATTAATCGAGACGAGTGAACACCAAGGAAAAAGAAATACACAGAACAAAATAGCATACACATTAAAGCTTTAATTTAAAAGATGAAAGATGAAAAAAACAAGAAATTGTTTATGGTGCAAGCAACTAATGTATCTCACACGACTCTGTTCAGTTCCATCCACAAGGTATTACAGCATGATCTCGCCACTACACAACTTCACTACCTGATATCAGAGAATTCTGATCACATGAAAACTGGCAAGGACCTGTGCATGAGCTGACGATGATGATGTTCGGATTGTCGGGTGCTCAACTATGCGGTCATCACCGCCCGTACAAAGTCCCAATTTTTTCACAGTCCATTGTTTTACACTGTCCAGTCTAGTCACTGTCACGAAGGATGAGGACAACACAAACATCCAGTCTCCAGGCAGAGAAAAATCCCCAACCCGGCCGAAATCGAATCCGGGACCCCGTGATACAGAGGCGAATGAGCTGATGAAATTTGTCTGGCCTCCCAGTACTCAGAACTCTCACAGTTTTCAGACACATTATTTGATGTCGCGCTATGGATAAACACCATTTGCTGTTTTGTATCACATTCAAATTTCGTCGAATGGTTTTGAACAATCCCTACTAATTCCAGCCTGTACACGACAGCAAAATTTGTGGTCGCTCTGTACTTCAAAGGGGTGCGATCAGGATCAGTGGCGATGCAGCCCCACAATGTCCTTCGAGAAGGGTTCTAACGTCTCAGGGTGTCAGCAGCGTTACAGGTTATCAAGAACGTCGTCCTGTTTCTCATCGCACTGCTAACGATCACTTTAGACCGCGAAATATGAGGGAATGAACTCCCCAAGGAAAGGAGTGATTTCATTGGCACCCTTTATGCCACCCTCTGAGGCCTCTTCGTGTCGACTCAGAGAGGCGGTGTGTATGAAACTTTTTTTTATCCATCACTTATAAGAAAACTGCATGATTACAACGCTTGGCGTTGATATTCGGACCTCCATCAAAAGAGGGAATGAAATAAGGATAAGGAGAGGGGGGGGGGGGGGACTGGGCGTGGAATGGCAGCGTGGTTTGAGGCGCCATGTCACGGATTGGGCGGCCCCTCACGCATGAGGTTCGTGCCCTTCCTCGAGCATGGGTGAGTGAGGTGCTCTTAGCATAAGTTAGTTTACGTTAGTTTAAGTAGTGTGTAAGTCTAGGGACCGATGACCTCTGCGGCGGGGGGGGGGGGGGGGGGGGGGGGGAGAAGGTGACAACCTTCTTACTGTGTGATGTGTGATACCTGTATGGTGGTGATGGGCAGAATTGTGGTGAATCTTGGTGTCAGTGTGACAACATTAATCCACCTCAGACGTCACATGAAATTCTGAGCCCTGACCTTAGTTTCTTATGTGTTGACATCTTGTTGTCTGAAGCGTCGTCGAGGCTGAGAGTGAAATCTCAAGGCGCCACGCTTTCGCACCATTACAGACGAATGTTGTACGCACTTTCGAGCCAAATATCAAACTTATAGGTGACAATGGGAGACAGTTAAGGCGTGTCGAAAAAGTGATCCTTTGATTATGTTGCGAATTGTACTTTTGACTATGCTACAGATATAACTCCATCGACCATATTGCATCATTTGCATATTCGCATGCGTAATCTTCACAGACATGATAAGACTTTTAAGAAAATGACTGCTCATGAATGACCCGGTGACCAGTTGCTATGGGAGGAGTACGTGGACTGCTTCCGTGTTCGTAATGCACAAAGAAACAAAGAAAAAATCATAAAGTAGATCCCGTAAAGAACCTAAACAAGTCAGTAAAAGCGAAGATACTTCATTCTAAAAGCAGGAGAGCAATGACGGAAATTACAGAGTAACACGAACCTCTATGAAACACTCTTTAGTGTCACATGTGCGTCAACCATAAAGAAACCGTAGTTACATTTGCAATCACGTGAAATAAAAATTACTGGAGGGGATACAGCTTCCCGAGTAAAAAAGTTACCAACAGAAAATTGAGATGAAACGTTCGACCTGTGAAGAGACGTTGAAGAAGCCCATCTCACACAGATGTACCCTCATTTAAAAAATCGAAACTTGACAAAAATATCACATATGTAGCAATCTGAAGTTAAATACGAACATTAATTCAACGAAACGGCCCCGAAGGTGAAGCACTCCATCAGCCCTATAGTTACAAAAGGACTTTATCATTTCACCCAAACATGTGGCAACAAGTCACAAAGGCTTGTTTGCAAACAGAAGTAAAATTCATTCTCTACACAAAAAAAGTAATAAGCGCTTCTGATCAGTCGAAATATCGCCGTGAAGACTCTAAAAAGAAAAGAAATAACCGATGCCTAACTGAAACTACATCTTCTCACCTTTGATTAGAGTTAACCGTCAGAGCGAATCAGTACTTACCCTGGTTAGGTGAGAACCGTACCAAGCGAGCGTCCAGAGTGATGAAACATTCTACCTTTCTGTCTCCCCAGCGCATCAGAGGACACCACCCTCTCTAGTCCCTGTGCCCAGAGAGACTCGAAGAGATACACCAAATATGAAAACCAGTCCCTATGCTCGCTACACGCTGAGACTTTTAAGACTGCTCAAACATTCCCTGTGCTAGAGATGCACCTGATAACCCAAAGCTGAACTATAAATAAGGGACGGAGGTAATATCTGTTACTCTTTTCTATTATTGCATTCATATGTAGTCAGAACGGCAGAAATTAATATAAAAGAAAACGAGTCAGCCAGAAAACTTGAGGACACGTTTCAACTTCACCAACTGTACGTCCTACAACAGTCGATCAAACAGGTGTCATGTTACTAGGTACCAGCACACTTAGGAATTTGGGGAAACGAACAGGCAGCGAATGCCACCAAGACTAACTGCAGGGAACATGACGTCAACAATGTGCCAGTCCTGTGCAGTATATCATTTTTCTGGTGAGTTGGAGATCCATCCAATTGTGGGAGGAAGAGTGCCTTACAGTCACGGACAATAAGCTGCAATTGGTGACGCCAACTACTGCACCTGGCCGTGAGGTTCCTCAGGCCAGGCACTCGAGCAGGATGTAGTGGCGTTGACCAACGTCCTATATGGGCACTGTCCCCTAACACATAGGTTTCTACTCCGGGAGAGGACCTGCCCCCCAGTCTGTGATGCCTTTGGCGAGCAAATGCCATATTGTAACTGGATGCATTATACAATGACGCCTCAAAGAAACGGGTATAGGCATGCGTATGCAAACACAGTGATATGTAAACAGGCAGAATACGGCGTTGCGGTCGGCAACGCCTGTATAAGACAACAAGTGTCTAGCGCAGTTGTTAGATCAGTTACTGCAGCTACAATGGCAGGTATCAAGATTTAAGTGAGTTTGAACGCGGTGTTATAGTCGGTGCACGAGCGATGGGACACGGCATCTCCGAGACCGAGTTCAACAGCGGAATTTCCCGTACGACCATCCACTAGTGTACAGTGAATATCAGGAACCCGGTAAAACATAAAATCTCCGATATCGCTGCTGTCGGAAAAAGATCCTGCAAGAACGGTACCAACGACCACTGAAGAGAATCGTTCATCGTGACACAAGTGATACCCTTCCACGAATTTCTGCAGATTTCATTGCTGGGCCATCAACTAATGTCAGCGTGCGAATCATTCAACGAAACATAATCGATATGGGCTTTCGGAACCGAAGGCCCAGTCGTGTACCCTTGATGACTGCACGACACAAATGCTTTACGTCTCGACTGGGCTCATCAATACCGACATTGGACTGTTGATGACTGGAAACATGTTGCCTGGTCGAACGAGTCTCGTTTCACATTGTGTCGACCGGATGGACGTGTACGGGTATGGAGACAACTTCATGAAACCGTGGACCCAGCATGTCTGCAGATGACTGTTCAAGCTGGCGGAGGCTCTGTAATGGTGTGGGGCGTGTGCAGTTGGAGTGTTATGGGATCCCTGATCCGTCTATATATGACACTGACAGGTGACACTTACATACTCATCATCTCTGATCACCTGCATCCATTCATATCCATTGTGCATTCCGACGGACTTCGGCAATTCCAGCAGGACAATGCGACGCCCCACACATCCAGAATTGCTACAGAGTGGCTCCAGGAACACTCTTCTGACTTTAAACACTTTCGCTGGCCAGCAGACTCCCTAGACATGAACGTTACTGAGCAAATCTCGGATGCACTGCAACGTGCTGTTCAGAAGAGATCTGCACCCCCTCGTATTCTTACGGATTTATGGGGATCCCAGTAGGATTCATTGTGTCAGTTCCCTCCAGCACTACTTAATACATTAGTCGAGTCCATGCCATGACGCGCTGCGGCACTACTGCGTTCTGGCGGGAGCCCTACATGATATTAGGCAGATGTACCAGTATCTTTGGTTATAAGTACACAAATACAAATTCGTGTAGGGAACTGGCCTCTATTTTAGCTGATCTCGAGACAAGTAAGGAATTAAAATTTTGTGTTGTGTCTATACTCTGGTGTAAGCTTTTAGTCTGGAGATTTTAGTGATCTGCAATGTGGCTAGCTCAACCACTTTTATGCGTACGTGTGTGTGTGTGTGTGTGTGTGTGTGTGTGTGTGTGTATGTGCATATTTGTGGTTTGTGAATTTTGTCTTTCCTTGCGGTTCCCGTTTTAATAATTTTGTGACTACACTCCTGGAAATTGAAATAAGAACACCGTGAATTCATTGTCCCAGGAAGGGGAAACTTTATTGACACATTCCTGGGGTCAGATACATCACATGATCACACTGACAGAACCACAGGCACATAGACACAGGCAACAGAGCATGCACAATGTCGGCACTAGTACAGTGTATATCCACCTTTCGCGGCAGTGCAGGCTGCTATTCTCCCATGGAGACGATCGTAGAGATGCTGGATGTAGTCCTGTGGAACGGCTTGCCATGCCATTTCCACCTGGCGCCTCAGTTGGACCAGCGTTCGTGCTGGACGTGAAGACCGCATGAGACGACGCTTCATCCAGTCCCAAACATGCTCAATGGGGGACAGATCCGGAGATCTTGCTGGCCAGGGTAGTTGACTTACACCTTCTAGAGCACGTTGGGTCGCACGGGATACATGCGGACGTGCATTGTCCTGTTGGAACAGCAAGTTCCCTTGCCGGTCTAGGAATGGTAGAACGATGGGTTCGATGACGGTTTGGATGTACCGTGCACTATTCAGTATCCCCTCGACGATCACCAGAGGTGTACGGCCAGTGTAGGAGATCGCTCCCCACACCATGATGCCGGGTGTTGGCCCTGTGTGCCTCGGTCGTATGCAGTCCTGATTGTGGCGCTCACCTGCACGGCGCCAAACACGCATACGACCATCATTAGCACCCAGGCAGAAGCGACTCTCATCGCTGAAGACGACACGTTTCCCTTCGTCCCTCCATTCACGCCTGTCGCGATACCACTGGAGGCGGGCTGCACGATGTTAGGGCGTGAGCGGAAGACGGCCTAACGGTGTGAGGGACCGTAGCCCAGCTTCATGGAGACGGTTGCGAATGGTCCTCGCCGATACCCCAGGAGCAACAGTGTCCCTAATTTGCTGGGAAGTGACGGTGCGGTCCCCTACGGCACTGCGTAGGATCCTACGATCTTGGCGTGCATCCGTACGTCGCTGCGGTCCGGTCCCAGGTAGACGGGCACGTGCACCTTCCGCCGACCACTGGCGACAACATCGATGTACTGTGGAGACCTCACGCCCCACGTGTTGAGCAATTCGGCGGTACGTCCACCCTGCCTCCCGCATGCCCACTATACGCCCTCGCTCAAAGTCCGTCAACTGCACATACGGTTCACGTCCACGCTGTCGCGGCATGCTACCAGTGTTAAAGACTGCAATGGAGCTCCTTATGCCACGGCAAACTGGCTGACACTGACGGCGGCGGTGCACAAATGCTGCGCAGCTAGCGCCATTCGACGGCCAACACCGCGGTTCCTGGTGTGTCCGCTGTGCCGTGCGTGTGATCATTGCTTGTACAGCCCTCTCGCAGTGTCCGGAGCAAGTATGGTGGGTCTGACACACCGGTGTCAATGTGTTCTTTTTTTTCCATTTCCAGGAGTGTATTATCCACTCTTGTCTCAGAAAATTTTCGCACTAGCACTAATGGCCTTGGTGTTGTGCGTCCACATCACTGTATCATCATCATCATCATCATCATCATCATCATCACCACCACTACCACCACTATCAACATTTGATTAGATAATGTACCCCTTCCATATTACATCCCAGATGTGCTCTCTGGGTGACAAGTCAAGGAACTGGTCAGGTCAGTCAAGGATCCATAGATGCACCAAGGCATTTATTATCTGAACAGCAGGGCGGGATCTTGCATTATCCTGCTTGAATATACCATTTGGTACTCCAGTAATGAAGAATATGAATTAAGGGATACAATTCTTGCCACATACCGGGGACCATTCAGCCTCGGTTCAATAACTACCAAATGAGTTCTGTTTTCGTATCCAGTAGCTCTCCATACCATGATTCCAGGAGCCTGAAAGATAGAGGTCTCAAGAATGGCTACTTCCTGTCACCTTTCACCAGATAGTCTACATACACGTTCCCTTCGATCTGATCACTATAAACAGCTGCTAGACTTCACTGAATAGCAAAGTACGGCGCTCAATGCCCAGGCGACGCTGGCTGTATATCATGTAAGTTTCTGTTGTCTGTGGTATTGTGTCAGTGGTGCCTACTCTTCTTGCCACTTTGGTGTCCTGGATCCATCTCATCACCAAACGTTCTGCCATCATTGCACTACGAACAACTGTGTGTGCTATTCGTCGGTATAATGCTTTCATGTCCTTTATGCTGAGGATTCGAACTTTGTTGAGGTCAGGAAAATAGCGATAAGCTTGAAGTGTACGTTTTATGAGTATGCCATGTTGCGAAAACCATCTGAGACGTTCCAGTAGCGTTAGACACACCCAGTTGCTTTCATGTGCTCCCCCCTTTCTTCATCTGTTGAAATGACTTCTTTGTGTACTGATAATAAGCTCTCATAAGGATGAGTATGAATGAACATGTAACACAGGCAAGTAAATACTGGAGCATCAGTTTGGTAGCGCACGACCAAGTTGTTCACGGTGTAACGCTTTCCACTTCCGTCAGGGTATTTTGTTACTAATTGTATAAACTACTAGATTCAATTCAGAAGCTTCCCGATTGCAAATTTCAGTTTTACATTCTGTTAATCTGGATGGTTCACTTTGTTTATTTAATGTAAATATGGAGTTTTACCTCCATTCAGTTAAATTTAACGTGCCTGTTATCGACATATACATGGAGTCTCCATAGGTGTCAATGAATGCTAACCAAAAGCTGTTTAATACTGTTTATTTCTGTTAGTCTCCATTCTATGTTCAAGGCACAGTAAACTAATACCGTACTCTGCTAACAAGCATTTATAAGCCCATCACCATCGATTACTGATTTAGTAAATAGATAAAGATTTATAAAGATGGTTCGCTGTTGATTTACTCAAACATTCTTTTCTAATTCGCTTTCACGAATTGTAATTCTGTGCAACGGACATACGTCAGTTGAAAGGATCCATGGGTGTCTTTACACAGACTGATATGAGCGACCTTGTGCATATAGTAAGAGTGTAGTTGTGGTTGAGTTTCATTGTTATACGGCAAATGGGAGATTTCTTGTTGAGTATAGGTACTTGTGTTAAATACGAAAATTTTTTCATGGTCTTCCACTTGGCAGATTTCTTTTCAGCTAACACTTTAAGTACTCAGTGAGTGAATGCGATAAGTTAAGACGTGCAACGAATAGAATGTCTCAGTCGTTAAGACATTAGATTCACATTCGGGAGGAGCGGAGATGAAATCGCTGTTCATTCGTCCAGGATTCGGTTTTCTACGGTCTTCTAAAATAAATAAAATAAATTAAGGTGAATTGTGGGATGGCTGTTTCGAAAAGAACACTTCCAAATCCCCTCCCCATTCTTGCCCATTGCGGTAGTCTGCTCTCTCTCTCTCTAAGTATCTCACTGCTGATGGGACGTTAAATCTTGACTTTTTTCTTTACACTTCCATCTGTTTCACAAAAACTGTGACTACAAATGTTAAATGTAAAGAGCGTCTGAACGCAAAGTCTTCTGTTGCATATCTGTAGTACTAACAAGGAAAACTCCCCAACCCGCCCTCCCTCCCCCCCCCCCCCCCCTCAACACACACACAGATTTAGTGGTCAGGGTGTTTGAGTGCAAAGTGGACGAGCCGGGTTCAAAACTCCCTTGCGCCATTCATTATTTCCTCACAACGTAATGAAATGCCCTTCCGGCCACTGTCATGTTTACGTTGGTTGTAGACTGTGGGTAATTGGTAAGAACAGATTACCATCGCAAGTAAATGTGCTGAATAGCGTGAGCAGGCGAGGTGCCACACAGACGTCTGACAGAAATGGAAACGACAAATAAACGGGTGTTAACTATGTTACAACAACACGAATTGTCTCTGTTTTGTAAAAACATATCTTTTGACGTTTTTGAAGTTTAATTCCGCTGTGGAATTTGCGACTCTTGAGTCAAGAGTCACAACTTCCAAATCGGGACGCAACTTCGAAACCTTAAAAACATAAGTTTTGACAGAGGATAGACGAACTGTGTTAATGTGAAACTGTTCCGTTCATTTGTTACAGCTTATGTGACTATCTGTTATGTCCTCACTGGTTGCTTGGGGTGATCACATTCACATTCATCGAACACCTAAATCGGGCAAGGAGGCATATCTCGTTCACTCACCAGGCACACAAGTTAGGCGCGTCGGTAAGAGATTTCTGTTATATGACACACATACTGTCACTAATGCCGTGTATGACACACTCGATGTGTTTTCCGGTGTAAGATTCGGTTTGCAGTTACCATTGGAAAGTCACCCCCTTTCGGCGGCTAATGGAGCAGTTATGCATAATCAGCTTTCATTATAGGTCCCTTCCTCGTTGTTGCAAACGGACGTTACATCACGACACAGAAACAAAGTCAAATACAGCGAAAAAAAAACAAAAAATTGACACGAGGGTGTTTTTAACCCAGCTCTTCCGTTACGCAGTCCAATGCCGTAACCATTTTCCCACGATGTCGTAGATACGTTAATGTCCTCTATATTATACGAATCCCATGCCTACCACAACAGTACAAGTTTATATGCCAACTAGCTCCGCAGATGACGAAAAGATTGATGAAATGTATGATGAGATAAAAGAAATTATTCCGATAGTGAAGGGAGACGAAAATTTAATAGTCATGGGTCACTGGAACACGATAGTAGAAAAAGGAAGAGAAGGAAACGTAGTAGGTGAATATGGAATGGGAGTAAGGAATGTAAGACGTAGACGCCTGGTAGAATTTTGCAGAGAGCATAACTTAATCATAGCTAACACTTGGTTCAAGAATCATACAAGAAGGTTGTATACATGGAAGAAGCCTGGAGATACTGCAAGGTCTCAGATAGATTATATAATGATCAGACAGAGAGTCAGGAACCCGGTTTTAAATTGTAAGACATTTCCAGGCGCAGATGTGGACTCTGACTAAAATCTATTGGTTATGAACTGTAGATTAAAACTAAAGAAACTGCAAAAAGGTAGGAATTTGAGGAGATGGGACCTGAATAAACTGAAAGAACCAGATGTTGTATAGAGTTTCAGGGAGAGCATTAGGGAACGATTGACAAGAATGGGGGAAATAAATACAATAGAAGAGGAATGGGTAGCTTTGAGAGATGAAATAGTGAAGGGAGCAGAGCATCAAGCAGGTAGAAAGATGAGGGCTAGTAGAAATCCTTGGGTAACAGAAGAGATATTGAATTTAATTGATGAAAGGAGAAAATATAAAAATGCAGTAAATGAAGCAGACAAAAAGGAATACAAAAGTCTCAAAAAAGAGATCGACAGGAAGTGCAAAATGGCTACGCAAGGATGGGTAGAGGACAAATGTAAGGATATAGAGGCGCATATCACTAGGGGTAAGATAGATACTGCCTACAGGAAAATTAAAGAGACCTTTGGAGAAAATAGAACCACTTGTATGAATATCAAGAGCTCAGATGGAAACCCAGTTCTAAGCATAGAAGGGTAAGCAGAAAGGTGGAAGGAGTCTATAGAGGATCTATACAAGGGCGATGTTCTTGAGGACAACATTATAGAAATGGAAAAGAATGTAGATGAAGATGAAATAGGAGATATGATACTGTGTGAAGAGTTTGACACAACACTGAAAGACCTAAGTCGAAACAAGGCCCCGGGAATGGACAACATTCCATTAGAGCTACTTACAGCCTTGGGTGAGCGAGGCCTAACAATACTCTACCATCTAGTGAGCAAGATGTATGAAACAGGCGAAATATCCTCAGACTTCAAGAAGAATATAATAATTCCAATCCCAAAATCAGTTTAATAAGCCACGGCTGCAAAATAATAACACGAATTCCTTACATACGAATGGAAAAACAGGTAGAGCCGACCTCGGGGAAGATCAATTTCGATTTCGTAGAAATGGAACACTTGGGGCAATACTGACCCTACGACTTATCTAAGAAAATAGAATAAGAAATGGCAAACCTACGTTTCTAGCATTTGTAGACTTAGAGAAAGCTTTTGACGATGTTGACTGGAATACTCTCTTTCAAATTATTAAGGTGGCAGGGGTAAAACACAGGGAGCGAAAGGCCATTTACTATTTGTAAAGAAACCAAATGTCAGTTATAAGAGTCGAGGGGCATGAAAGGGAAGCATTGGTCGGGAAGGTAGTGAGACAGGTTTGTAGCCTATCCCCGATGTTATTCAATCTGTATATTGAGCAAGCAATAAAAGAAACAAAAGAAAAATTCGTAGTAGGAATTAAAATCCATGGAGAAGAAATAAAAACTTCGAGGTTCGCCGATGACATTGTAATTCTGTCAGAGACAGCAAAGGACCTGGAATTGACAGTGTCTTGAAAGGAGGATATAAGATGAACATCAACAAAATCAAAACGAGGATAA
Source organism: Schistocerca gregaria (assembly GCF_023897955.1). Taxonomy (NCBI): domain Eukaryota; kingdom Metazoa; phylum Arthropoda; class Insecta; order Orthoptera; family Acrididae; genus Schistocerca; species Schistocerca gregaria. Next base: position 472,868,092 of record NC_064931.1, read on the forward strand.
TGGAATGTAGTCGAATTAAATCGGGTGAGGGTGCGGGAATTAGATTAGGAGAAGAGATGCTTAAAGTAGTAAATGAGTTTTGCTATTTGGGGAGCAAAATAACTGATGATGGTCGAAGTATAGAGGATGTAAAATGTAGACTGGCAATGGCAAGGAAAGCGTTTATGAAGAATAAAAATTTGTTAACATCGAGTATAGATTTACATGTCTGGAAGTCGTTTCTGAAAGTATTTGTATGGAGTGTAGCCATGTATGGAAGTGAAACATGGACGATAAATAGTTTGGTCAAGAAGAGAATAGAAGCTTTCGAAATGTGATGATACAGAAGAATACTGAAGATTAGATAGGTAGATCACATAACTAATGACGAGGTACTGAATAGAATTGGAGGGAAGAGATATTTGTGGCATAACGTGACTAGAAGAAGAGATCGGTCGGTAGGGCATATCCTGAGGCATCAAGGGATCACCAATTTAGTGTTGGAGGGCAGCATGGAGAGTAAAATTCGTAGGGGTAGACCAAGAGATGAATACACTAAACAGATTCAGAAGGATGTAGGTTGCAGTAGGTACTGGTAGATGAAGGAGCTTGCACAGTATAGAGTAGCATAGAGAGCTGCATCAAACCAGTCTCTGGACTGAAGACAACAACAACAAAAACATATTGAACTTTTTGTGCTAAGACCGTTCTATGTTTCTATTTTGATTTTTTTTCACAGTTAAGTACACCTTCTTCCTGTTTTCATGCTTGATCTGTCTTCAGTTTTTGAAGGGCTATCCACTGCCCCTCCTACCACTAAATCTGAGGGGGGTGCAATGGGTAGTTTCCCTTGTAAGCGGCTATTCAGAAACGTAGAAAGTATTGTAGGTCGCCTACCTATTGGCTTCCAGGGGCAAGAATCTTTTGATTTTCAATATTGGCTGTAACTATTCACCGAATTTAAAAATTTAAATTGCTGCCATTGTCTACTCATTAAGAGGCATAATCTTATGTTAAAAATTTACCAGAATAAGACGGGTATTAAGTTAGAAATTGTGTATTTATCTGGAGGCAGTGTAGCTGAAGGCGCACTAATACCCGGACTTTATTCAACCAGTATTTGAGAATGAGAGTACTTAGTGAGTTCCAACAAAGTACACAAATAATTTCAAACCCTTAAAAAACATTTTCTCTCTGACACTCCCAACAATATTATGAAAGGAAAAACGTTTATCGCTTATCACATTTTCACTACTCGTACAGTAAAACATCATAATTTATTATTTCGTTACTACCTACTCTATTCACAACACAGTTTGCCGACTGCATCCACATATGCCATTGAATGTACCTGCATTGTATGATAAATAGTTCAGGACATATGACGTCAAAGACGTGTACATTAAAACATTCTGTATACGGAAGCGTTTGTGGAAGACGTGTAAATTGTTTCAAATGCTATAAAATTTACAGGAGATGCCTATTCCCAGAAGTACGGAAGCACGTTTTTGAGTTATAATTCAATATTTATTTCAAAAGATTGCACTGCTTCATACAAATATCGAGCGAAATTTCCTCGAGATGAAATAGGCAATCATTTAAGAAAACAACATTTTAAATTCACATTTCCAAAGAAGACATCTGGAGACGCAGTGATATATTTACACATTCAGAAAAAAACGCAACCCCAAAAAATAAATAATGAAGTTTCGGGAATACTTTTGTCTATGTAACATATCCACGTGATAAACACTGCAAGATCACATGTAAGGGCGAGATAAGCCACTGCAAATGTAAAATGCTCGTATATTAATAACCCATGTAACCGAATGTTGTGCAGGTGCCGGATGTTAGTTTGTGGGGCGAAATTCCATGAATGTTGCACTTTGGCGGTCAATACAGGGACAGATAAAGCTGGTTGTGGATGACGCTGAAGTTGTCATCCGATGGTGTCACATATGTGACAGATCTGGTGATCGAGCAGGCCAACGCAAACATGTCGACACTCTGTAGAGCGTGTTTAGTTACGACAGGAGTAGATGGGCGAGAGTTACCCTGTTGGAAAACTCCCCTTGGAATGCTGTTCATGAATGGCCGCAAACAATCAGCATGTGTGGGAAAAGCACAAGAGTGCTCCTACTGTCATACAAAATCGCACCCGAGACCAAAACTCCTGCCGTAGCACGCATACAGGTTGGTTGCAGGCCCTCAACTGGCCTTCTTCTAACCAACACACGGCCACCACTGGCAGTGAGGCAGAATCAAATTTTATCAGAAAACACGACAGACCTCTACCGTGCCCTCCAGTGAACTCTCGCTTAACACCACTGAAGTCTCAAATGGCAGGGGTTTGGTGTCAGTGAATTGCACGTTATAGGGCATGAAGTAATCGATTTGTAACAGTTCGGAGCCCGGTCTTGTTGCGTCCTTAAATTCTCATGACCACCGCTGCCGGCAATTAGGCACAGTGACTACATTCCTGACAAGTATTTCTGCAGTATCGCAGTATGGTAACCGTAAACTCTCGACAACACTAGCACACTTTACTACATTTCATCACAGGATCCCCATAAACAGTTTTGGTTTTGTTAAAAATCTGGAACGACGCGGTTCCCTTTCAAAGAAGAAACCGGATTACGCTTCCCATCTCGGAGCTGATGGTATTCGGAGCATAAACATCTCATTTCAGCACGGAACTATGGGTTTTTCAGCCAAATGTGACAGTCAACAATGTGTTCTACTGCGAACATCTCACACCTAAACGTAGTGCTGCCAACTTCCTCGAAAAAGTCCTTTAATTTCTGGACATGCCTCATTGATTTATTTTTAAAGGTCTTACCAAAAGCCCAAGAGAAGACAAATAATATCTGTGGGAGAGGGGGAGTGGTGCAACTGATGTTTCACTTGAGTTAGGAACTGTATTCTTTGCCTCTCTAGTATCTTCCACAATGAAGAAAAGCACAAAAACGTGCCTTATACAAAGTTTTCACTAAGTCATCCATTCAGTAAAAGAAAACTGTTCTCGAACTGGCCCTAGTTCAAAAATGGTTCAAATGGCTCTGATCACTATGGGACTTTGAGGCCATCAGTCCCCTAGAACTAACCTAAGGACATCACACAGATCTATGCCCGAGGCAGGATTCCATCCTGCGACCCCAGCGGTCGCGCGGTTCCAGACTGAAGCGCCTAGAACCGCTCGGCCACACCGGCCGGCTTGGTCCTAGTTGCACTCTTAACTTACCAGAAATGTTAAGAATGTTTATGAAGTGCTACTCGTTTCATCAATGATATTTAGGTTAACATTTATGTCTCCGCATAAAATAATGTTAATGTTTGTGTTTGAGACTTAACTTAGAACTTCTGTTAATTCCGTTCCCAGATCCAGCCGTGCGTAAGTGTGGGGCATACCGAACTATACCCCACCTGGTACCAGCGTAAGATGTACGAAATCAAGAGCCATGTGTGCAATTTTGAACCACGCATTAATCTACGTCATAGCATCAAATAGCGTGCTTTCCTGATAGACGGCCCAGGAAAACATTTCAGACACACCGCCCCTCGAAATCCGCACAAAAGGCCTCAGGGGTGGCATAAAGGGTGTCAATGAAACCACCTCTAACATTGGAGTATTGATTTCCACACAGAACAAAAGAAGGGAAATATTAAAGAAGCTAATGAGCCTGTTACTTGACAATGCACGTCCCCACACGGTCAGCGCCGCAAGACAAGTCTTGCATTCATTTAGCTAGAACATTATCAATCTCCCCGCTCATAGCCCTGATCCGACACCTTCAGTTTTAATCTCTCTGAGGTCGTTCGTGGGTGGAAAAAGGTTTTCTACCGACGCTGAGGTTCACTGTTTCATCAAACAATGGGCCAAAGGAGGGGCAGGAGATTTTTTTCATCCCTCCGTTCACAAGGCGCATTGACAACGAAGGCGATTCATGGTGTTTGATGTTAATCTGTGAAATTGTAATATTTTTCATAAATATATCGCCTTTTCGATTGTTAAACAATCGGGTAGGGAAGAATATTGTATCTTGAGGATAGTGTACCAAGGAACGGATGATGGTATCAGAAAGCTCATCCCTCCGTTCACAAAGCGCATTGACAACGAAGGCGATTCATGGTGTTTCATGTAAATCTGTGAAATTGTAAATTTTTCATAAATATATCGCCTTTTCGATTGTTAAACAATCGGGTAGGGAAGAATATTGTATCTTCAGGATAGTGTACCTAGGAACGCATGATGTTTCCTGGTCCGTGCTAAACTGTAGTGATCTATTTTAGGATCACATGAAGAAATGTGCGCTAAAGTCTACCACTATCTGTTTCCGGCGTTTTCTACTGTTTTTGCCGTTGTGAAACATGAGGCTGTGTTTTGTGCAGCGTTTGTAAATATTTTCAGATGTACACTCTTAAGTGTACGCTGTTTGAAAAATACTGTTGATTATTCAATTACAGAATTTTATGATGAGCAAAAACCTATATATATTTTTAAAGACACCATATAATGCACGCGCATTTAACCCTTTCAGACCAGAATTTTTTCTACAGGAAGGAAAATTCTTCTTTATGCTTTAATGCTCTTAAATGCATTTTTAATGATTTTAGATGACAGATTTACACAAAAATATGTACCCATTTTCAAAATATATTTCGTACACTTGCCTTCTTTTTATGGACTAAAATAACTAATTTTGAAATATTCACTGTTGTACAAAATAAACTGACATTCAGTAATTACCGTGCAAAATTACAATAATAATATTCATTTACACAGTATAATATAACTAACCAAGCATTTCCGCGTATTCTGGCGGTCACAAGCTGCAGCGCTCTGCTACTTAGACTTGTTGATATTTTGTAATGAACCCAACAGGTGGCACCACTTATACCTGATAAAAGACTGAACATTCTCAAATGTGTAAATGAGAGAAACATATTTCTGTTACGACTTAGAGGCAGTAAAATTTAATGTACACAATTGCAGCCAATGGATGAATGGGGTTAAGCCATACTTCATCTGTCGAGCACCACCTTGTACCTCGTAATAGGAAAAAAGTTTTCTACAACGGAGCACGTGATATTCGCACATTAACTATATTACTTTAATGTCTTAACAAGTGTACCTGTCTTGAAAATAGAAACCTGTGTTATTTTTCAACAGCTTATATTTCAAAATGATTGTAATTTGTAAATGGTTTCTGCTAATATATCTACATAATTTGACTTCACTTACTGATTGTTGGGGCATAGTAGAGTAATAATGTAACAAATAAACTATTAAATACAGTATTGGAAAGATTTTCTCAATTACAACGCTTTCAAATTTGACTAGAATATGTTCTTAGGTACACGGCCATTTTATACCTAGAAACATTTTTTCAGAAAAGGGCTTCAGCACACAAAAAGTGAATGCCATAATTTAAGGAGGAATAAGGAAATATACTAAACTTCTACTACAGAGATGGCTAGAGGCGGAGGTCTGGAAAGTATTCATAGGTCAACACTCCTCTACACTTAATTTCTGGACATATACCGCAAATCGTGTAATAATGGAAATTATCGCTTTTTGTAGTTGCTTTTTCTGTTTCACTGCAACAGGAAAACTTCTGATTCTTGTAGCAGTGCTAAATATTGAAAGGAGACCAATTTGTTTCCATTTAGCGTAATTCCTGAGATCATTGAAAGCGTTAAGTGAAAAAAAAAGAAAGAAGTAGACCTTTTCTATTGTTCTTGTTCAGTAAAGATGTGCTACCTTTCAAACCGAGTGGAAAGAGTGAAAATGTTGTTTTTTAGTTTAATAATGTACATTTTGAATTCTGTAAGGCAAAAATTATTTCATTGCCCATCAAAAAAAAAAAAAAAACCAGAACAGAAACGAAACAGAAAATCATATAAGTTTTTTCGAAGTATTAAACATACGTTACATGTGAAGATAACTAATCAGCAAGTTGTTAATGTTATCAAGTTCTGCCATGAAAGTAATTGAAAATAGATCAACATGTTCAGAATTTTAGTGTATGCAACTGAAAAGGAAATTTTAAGTTCTTTGTGACATTAAAGTGAAATATTCTATTAATAAAGACATCTGCAATTCCTACAGTTGTTCCATATACGTAATGACAATTTTTCTCCCGCATGAAACCATATTGAACTTTTTCTACCCTATAACTTAGCAAAATGTTTCAAGACAGTATCTGAATCTATTGGCTGCAAGGTATCGCTTTCAGTTACTTAAGTTGTCAGTCCACAAAATCGTTCTTGAGAATGTCTTGTCCTAAGATACGTCTTTATCAACTTAACTTTTGAAAAATCCCTTTCACCATTAGCTACAGATATAGGCAAAGTCAAGAAGATTCGTAAGCTTAAAAAAGCATTGTGAAAAGCGTCAGTAAAATTGCTTTTTGAAGTAGAAGGTAATGTGGTTTCTGGGAAGCTTTCAGCAGCGAGACTAGGTGCTAATACCAAAATTTCTTCATGTACTTCCTTCCACTTGCTGTTACATTCGTTACCATCACATACTACACTTTCAAGAGCCATCTCACGTCAGCAGATCATGATTAACGTACGGGAAGCTGGAAGCACTTCAGCTGGCGAGGGCGTATCGTTCTGCGTCCGTGAAGAATTTATTTATCACAGAGCATTTGACGAAGCGCTCGATATTTTGTTGAAAACAATAGCTGCAAATATTGCAAATGTCCCGATTTTAAAATACGCAAACAGAAGCATTTTACTTACGTAATGAATGCAGCAATCCCCCTCCGTAGATGAATACTTTTCACGCGGTGGGCGTAAGTCTAATTAATGATGACAGCACCATTTTCATCTGACACGCCCCTCACTGAAATGGCGTCTGTTTGTACTGATGTTTGGCACTATATGATTATATGAATGGAAACAGTAACTCAGGAAGATTTTTGTGCCCTTTGCACAAAAGCTCAATGTGACAACCATTTGGTCACACGGCACACGTACAGTCTAAAGTCACGTGGCTCACACCCACCCTAAAGTGTCCGCATCGATGTCCTCCTCTGTGATACGTCCTCGTAATTCAACGATGTTGTGGGGAAGTGAAGGTGTGAAAACTTTTCTATGTAAGCCCACAAGTACAACCCTTGTATTGCAGATGTGGAGAATTTGGGACCCATGCCAGCAACCAGCGATTGCCAGCTAATGCACGATGGAGCGAGCCATCGTTCTAGTAGTTTACTATCAAAGAGCTCACGAACCTCGTTGTGGAAATGCAGTAGAGCACCAACCTGTTGACAAAATTATCGCTGTCCTCTCGCAATTATGGCAATAATAACGCAAACTACCAACACCGGTGAAACTCACGTGAACTCCCGAGGCCCACCGCACGGCGCCCATGGAGACGAGGCGCACGCCAGAGATAAGTTAGGTCTTGGCGTTGACTTAGTACTTATGTACCGCATTTTTAAAATGTGACTAAGTTTATTCAGGCTGTTTCAGTTTTATTTCTAGACCATGCCCTCTTAGGCAAATTATAAAATCAAGTATATCTTCTGAAGAAGGCTCAATTATTTGGGCTGAAACATAGGTAACGGTTGGTTTCATTACCGCAATCGAGGCTGATAGTTTCTTACATATTAGATTATCACAATTGCTGACTGTACTGCAATGTTGAAAGTACAAAAATTTTTTATTTTCACTGTGGATGCCATTTTGCCACCAATTGGACCTTAATAAACGAATAGCTCTCGTGTAATAGCATAGTACCTTATGTCATCACAATAATTTTTTTAAGTCACCTGAAAGTGTCTACATCATTCTGAATAACCATTTCCTTATCTATAATCATGACAGTAAGTGTTTTATTACATAGCTCATTGTAGATCACAATTAACAGCAAAAACTGACATGTGAAAGTATACGATAATAGAAGCAAAAACGTTCAAGTAAACATAGGTATGTTAACAAGTCATTCCGGACAGAGTTACAAATGTGAGGTTATGAGCCGACACTGACTTCAGAATGATATATTGTCCTATTTAGTGCAAATGTATGTTAAGTGCAAACTTTTCAATTAGGACCCCATCTATCCGTGCCAAATGTATCCATGGCTTACCTCAACTTAAGCAACATTGGGGAATGTGGTACATACATGATAGGCACAGGGACATTTTGCTGCAGATTCCAAACGACGTCTAACCCACAAATATGGTCCAAGATGAACTGGGCTAACACAGCGTTTTCTTTCGCCTCCGAGGTCACTAATCTCAGTCGTACGGATTCTCCTGTGATCATCTCAAAAGGAAAGTGTACAATTCATATCTCTGTCATCCCACGGCGAGATTGATACCCTTTGATGTCCGCTGTCAACAACTACTCTGGCAGCCGGTAAGAGGTGCCAGTGGGCATGGCCATTGACATAAAGCAGGAGATGAAAGGGGTCCTCAGGGCGACTGCAAGACACTTCGAATCTTGCTGTGCTTACGTCTCTACCTCGTTTATAACATACTTTCGTCACCTAGATGTCTACCGGATACATTAAAAAAAAAAAACGTGTGTGAAATCTTATGGGACTTAACTGCTAAGGTCATCAGTCCCTAAGATTACACACTACTTAACCTAAACTATCCTAAAGACAAACACACACACACCCATGCCCGAGGGAGGACTCGAACCTCCGCCGGGACCAGTCGCACAGTCCATGACTGGAGCGCCCTAGACCACTCGGCTAATCCCGCGCGGCTTACCGGATACCAACTGGGCTAGTTTGGATTGCTATTCTACTAATTACTGAAGGATTTGCTGGACCCTAGGCTAATTGCATTATTCTTTCGATGTGTTCTACAATTTACGACGACCCGGCGCAGAATGGAATTGTGAATCGTGCAGTTCAAATGGTTCAAATGGCTCTGAGCACTATGGGACTTAACTTCTGAGGTCAGCCTGCTGGGATGACGGCAATTATCCCTTAATTTAAAACGTGTATTCTTTGATTGCAGGATTAATGACTGACAACTAGAGTCAGTCACCTCATACAAATATTTGGGAGTAATAACGTGTAGATATATGAACTGGAAATACCAACTAAGCTCTGTTTTAGGAAAGGAAAATGGCAAGCTGCGATTCATTGATAGGATACTGATAAACTGCAATTTTCTTACAAAGAGATTCAAAATCGAACAATTAAACTGCCCATACTTGAATACTACTCCGATGTGTGGGACACATATCAAGTTGGACTGACAGGGGATATTGAACAATTACACAGAAGGCCGCTGCGAATGGTTACCGGTCTAGTTGATTGGTAACAGAGTGTAAGAGAAATGTAGGAAAAACGGGAAGGAAAACAGTCAAGTGTTGTTGGAAATGATCGGTGTAAATGTATGAAACAAAACAGATGCGAGAAACATTTGACGTGCGATTTGAATTATGCCCGAAGTCATGTACAACAACTGAGACTGCACTTTCTACATAATCCACCACACAAATATCCTCTTATGGTCTGCGAGATGAACGGCGCCTTTCTTTGAGTGTCTGTCCGTTACGGTTTTGGTGAAATGTTTCAGTGGAGCGAAAACAAGACTCCTTAGAAATTACATGGCGGTTTTCAACAGACATGCTGACCCATATACACTGAAGTGGCAGAAGTCACGTGACACCTAGTAATATCGTGTCGGACCTCCTTTTTCCCGGCGTAATGTAGCACTCGACATGGCATGGACTCAACATGTCGGAACTCCCACGCTGCTTCTATAGCCGTCCGTAACGGCGAAAGTGTTACCGGTGCAGGGTTTTGTGCACGAACTGATTTCTCGATTATGTCCCATAAACGTTCGACGGCATTCGTCTCGGGCAATGTGGGTTATAAGATTCTTCATTCGAACTGGCCAGAACGTTCTACAAACCAGTTGCAAACAACTCAGGTCCAGTGGCATGGTGCATTATCGTCTATAAGAAGTCCATCTTTGCTTGGGAATGTAAAGTCCATGAATGGCTGCAAATGGTCTTCAGATAGCTGAACATAAATACAAATCAATCATTCATGTAAACACAGCACACACCATTATAGAGCCACCACCAGCTTGCACAGTACCTTGTTGACAACTTGGATTCGTGGGGTCTGCGCCACACTCGAACCACACCATTAGCTCTTACCAACTTAAATCAGGACTCAACTGACGAGGCCACAGGTTTCCAGTAGTCTACTGTCCAACCTATGTGGTCACGAGCCCAGGACAGGCGCTGCAGGCGATGTCGTGCTGTTAGCAAAGGAACTCCAACCGGTCGCCCGCTGCCATAGCCCATTAACGCCAAATTTCACCGCACAGTCTTAATTGATACGTTCTTCACACGTCCCACATTGACTTATGTGTTTATTTCACGCAGTGTTGCTTGTCTGTTTACAGTAACAACTCTACAAAAACACCGCTATTCTTGGTCGTTAACTAAAGGCCGTCGGGCACTGCGTTGTCCATAATGGGGGGTAATGCCTGAAATTTGGTATTTTCGACAACTCTTTACACTGTGGATCTCGGAGTACTGAATTCCTTAACGATTCCCGAATTGGAATGTCTCATGCGTCTAGCTCCAACTACCATTCCACGTTCAAAGTCTGTTAATTCTCGTCGTGAGGACATAATCACGTGAGAAAACCCTTTCACATGAATCACATGAGTAAAAATGACAGTTGCGCCAATTAACTACCTTTCTACATTTTGTGTACGCGATACTACCGCCATCTGTATATGTGCATATCGCTATGCGTTCTCGCATATACCACACGCACGTCGGAAAGACACGAATGTCGCACTAATTGCTTGCCCACATGTCGGTGCTTGTATACCCGTATCGGAGTCACGCAACGTTGCATATACGCTGTATCAACACTCTCGAACGGAATCTTTCCGATTGCACCTAGCAGAGTAAATGAAGAATGATGTGAGTACATGACTGTTATCGAGTGTGTCCTACGTTACTGAAACTTATCAGGTGGACATCACAGCACAGGATGTCCAGCAAACGTGCACTTGACATCTTTCGCCGTCTTTCGGACTTTGGAATTATTGTATCATTCGCATCAGGAACATGGAAGTATCATCCCGACAGGTCGCACAAAGGGTTAGCTGTAGCGTGATCACCACACTACGAGTTGTGAAGAGATGGACTCAGGTCAACAAAGTGGTCACATATTCTTCCAGAACGATTACACAATGAGAGGACTGTAGGATTATTCATCTGGCTCTGATTAACAGACAGATGACGTGAGACGAAAATCCGTACAGGGGATTCAAGCGGAGTGCCACCACAAATAGTCGGGAACAGATTACCAAAAACTGGCTTCAGATCGAGTTGCCACCTGTGGGTTACGGATGATACCATAACACCTACAATAGAGACTTCCATGGTGTAGAGCCAAAACTAACTGCTACATTTAGTGATATTCCTTAGTGTTCAGTGATGAGTCTAGTGTTTTTTTTCTGGCGGTCAGATCTTGTCGATGGACGACCAAGGGAAAGGTCACAAGAAGCAGAGATTCTAGGGATCTATACCTCTCAAACTCATGGAATTATGGTGGGAATGAGCTGTTGGATATTACAATAGAACCGATTTGGTAATTGTTGATGGGAGAGTGAATACTCGCCAGTATGTAGTAATGACGGTGAACTCTGTCATCATACCTTCAATGACCAGGGTACCAAATGCCACATTCCAACAGGATAATATAAGGGACGATTAAAATGTTTCCTTTCGAGGGCCTAAACTCTTGCGGACAGCTGGCTGAAAATGACTTACAAGTTCGCGTTAATGCTGGAATTCAAAATGGTGTTGGCCCACCCTTAGCATCAATGAAAGCTTCCACTCTCGCACTCGTCCGCTGATCAGGTGCTGGAAGGTTTCATGGGCAATGGCAGCCCATTCTTCACAGAGTGCTGCATTGACGAGAGATATCGATCTCGGTCGGTGAGGACTGGCACGAAGTCGGCATTTCAAAACATCCCAAAGGTGTTCTATAGCATTCAGGTCAGGACTCTGTGCAGACCAGTCCATTACAGGTAGGTTATTGTCGTGTAACCACTCCACCACAGGCCGTACATCATGAACAGGTGCTCGATCGTGTTGAAAAATGAAATCGCCATCCCCGAATTGCTCTTCAACAGTGGGAAGTAAGAAAGTGCTTAAAACATCAAATGGTTCAAATGGCACTGAGCACTATGGGACTTAACATCTGAGGTCATCAGTCCCCTAGACTTAGAACTACCTAAACCTAACTAACTGAAGGACGTCACACACATCCATGCCCGAGGCAGGATTCGAACCTGCGACCGTAGCGGTCGCCAGGTTCCAGACTGAAGCGACTAGAACCGCTCGGCCACTGCGGCTGGCTTAAAACATCAATGTAGGCCTGTGTTGTGAGATTGCCACGCAAAACAACAAGGGGTGCAAGTCCCCTCCACGAAAAACACGACCACACCGTAACACCACCGCCTCCTAATTTTACTTTTGACACTGCACACGTTGGCAGATAACAGTCGCCGGGCATTCGGCGTACCCACACCCTGCCATTGGATCGCCACATGGTGTACCGTGATTCGTCACTCCACACAACGTTTTTCCACTGTTCAGTCGTCCAATATTTTCACTCCTTACACCAAGCGAGGCATCGTTTGGCATTTATCGGCGTGATGTGTGGCTTATGAGCAGCCGCTCGACCATGAAATCCAAGTTTTCTCACCTTCCGCCTTACTATCGTATTACGAGGGTCGGTCAAAAAGTAATGCCTCCCATTTTTTTCTACTTAAAAAAATTAAGTTAAGTGAAAAAATTGAATTTGGCGCCATTCCTCAAACCTTCTTCTGCAATCCACTGCAGTAGTAACTTTCTGTGTCAACAGGTGGCAGCACAGCAGAAGTTTGTAAGATGGCCGACATCGATGTTCGTTTGAGACAGCGTTGTGTGATTGAATTCTTGAATGCAGAAGGTGAAACGCCCATACGCATTCATGAAAGACTGAAGAAGGTGTATGGTGTTGTGACAGTGGATGTCAGCACTGTTAGACGATGGGTTCGTCGTTGTAAGGAAGCTGAAGGGCAAACACCGTTGACTGACGAAAAGCGGAGCGGCAGGCCGGTGAGTGCAGTGACTCCACACAACATTCAGCAACTTGATGACATCATTCGTGGTGACCGTCGGGTGACTGCAGATGAAGTGTGTCGCATTATTTCTCTTAGTAAAGGCAGTGTGATCATGATTATTAAACAATTGGGGTACTCAAAAGTTTGTGCACGGTGGGTTCCAAGAATGTTAACCGATCAGAATAAAGAGGCAAGGAAAACAATAGCCTCCCAACACTTGCAGCGCTTCCGTTTGGAGGGAGATGAGTTTCTGAAAAAAATTGTGACTGGGGACGAAACATGGGTGCATTTTTTTGAACCCGAATCAAAGAGGCAGTCAATGGAGTGGCGTCACACAAGCTCGCCGAGGAAGAAAAAATTCAAAACTGTGCGATCGGCAGGGAAAGTTATGGCAACAGTTTTCTGGGATACAGAGGGTGTGATTCTGGTTGATTTTTTGGATCAGGGATGCACAATAAATTCTGTTCAATACGTCACAACCCTCAAAAAACTTAAAGCACGTCTTCAGCGAGTTCGCCCAACAAAATCAATGGCAGATGTTCTTCTTTTGCATGACAATGCAAGACCACACACCAGTCGTCACACCTCTGACGAGATTGTCAAAATTGGATGGGAAGTTTTGCCTCATCCCCCATACAGCCCTGACCTGGCACCATCAGACTTCCATCTGTTCGGGCCACTAAAAGAAGCTCATCGTGGGATTCATTTTGAAGATGAGGAGGCCGTCAAAACATCCGTGCGCAATGGCTTAGGAAGCAGAGCTGTGATTTTTACCGTGCTGGGATACATGCCCTTGTTCAAAGATGGACCAAAACTGTAGAGATGGGCGGAGATTACATTGAAAAATGACAAAATGATCCTCAATGTTGTGGTTTTCAACCTATGTAATTGCATTTAAATTTCCTGACAATTAAACGTAGAAAAAAAAATAGGAGGCATTACTTTTTGACTGACCCTCGTATTTGCAGTGGATCATAATGTAGTTTGGGATTCTTGTGTGATGCTCTGGATAGATGTCTGCCTATTGCTCATTACGACCCTCTTCAAATGTCGGCGGTCTCTGTCAGTCAACAGACGAGGTCGGCCTGTACACTTTTGTGCTGTGCGTGTCCCTTCACGTTTCCACTTCACTGTCACATCGGAAACAGTGGACCTAGGGATGTTACGAATGTGGAAATCTCGCGTACAGACGTATGACACAAGTGACACCCATTCACCTGACTACGTTCGAAGTTCGTGAGTTCCGCGGAGCGCCCCATTCTGCTCTCTCACGATGTATAATGACTATTGAGGTCGCTGAGACGGAATGCCTGGCAGTAGGTGTCAGCGCAATGCACCTAATATGAAAAACGCATGTCTGTCTGAAAGTGGTTCTGTAAACCCTCTTGCGAAACACTGTAAGGTGAATTGTACAGGAATCATGCAGGCGGAGACATAGATGAGGCAATCTGTGGACTTGCAAGTTCACTGATAATGTGGACAACTGTCAATCTGTGACTAGCTCCTGGGAATCTTATTTTATAGCTGGTAGGTGCCGGTGTAGGACGAGAATTTAGTCTGTGCTGTTGACATAAGCGAAGCCCTTCCACGTGTGCTCCGTGAAGCACGATGTATTGCAGATAGTACGACAGCCAGGCACATGTGGCTGGCTGCCCGCCTGGCAACTTAGTTATGTTGTGTAGATCGTGATGCACAGTATGAATTTTGTTCTGTGCCACAGTGTTAATCGTCACCAGTACAACCTTTCGCAAGATGTGGTAGTTCACTACGTGACATTCCATAGAGCGGTATAGTAGCCTAGCAGCGGACTATTGCTCTGAAGTCATACATTGTAAATAATAACTAAGATATTCCAACGAAAAGTACACACGTTTGCATCGATTAATATCGAGCATAAGCAGCAAACAAAAACAGTCCAGAGACTGTATATCTGCCTTGTTAGTCAAAGAGCATTACCAACTTACTTGCAGATCAATAATAATACATGTATGCAGCTATTTGCATATTTAAAACTTTAATACACAAACGTAATTCTTTCAAAACACTTATGTACATAGATTGGAAAACAAGGGTGCAAGACCGTAAAACGCGTCGTGAAAGAAAATTATTTTAATTTGCCTTCTGTACCATAAACAACCACAGTTTCCTAATTCCATTTTAAAATAGACGAAATAATGTCAATCACTGCGATGTTCTAATCATCTTGTGGGTTGGCGACAGCTTTACTTCTCAATTTATGTAAATGGTAGGAGAGTTATGTCAAATGAGGGGAGATATGGTGCTTAGCTTTTGTCACTCATATAACCAAAGACTTTAAATACGTATGGACAATTAATGCAATGATGAACAGAGTTAGTCTATTTGAAAGACAGCAAGCTACAAAAAGTCTGTTAATTTTAAGTGTGTTTCATCGCTGAACGGAGACTTTAATGCCGCCTCACTCCTAGATACTATGCTTGCCGAAACCAAACTGCTACTTCCGTCTTTACTTCAATCCATACTCATCCATAATAACAGCAAAAATATTCATTTAAGTAATCCAGCTGAAACATAAACACACTTGACACTCACCTGACGTGTCTTCTATTTTGGCTCTGAGCACTATGGGACTTAACATCTATGGTCATCAGTCCCCTAGAACGTAGAACTACTTAAACCTAACTAACCTAAGGACATCACACAACACCCAGTCATGACGAGGCAGAGAAAATCCCTGACCCCGCCGGGAATCGAAGCCGGGATGTCTTCAATTTTGATGGATGCTCAAAACTCAGCGATCTCCTGCTTGAGCTAGTGCTTACTCAGACATTTAGTAGTGTTATTTTTGGTCATTATGGTAGACTGATCTAAGAGTGCGTTTTGAAAAGTAATACCTCTGAATTTTTATGCGAAAATTCTCATAGCTTTTTAAGTAAAACAAACGTTATTAACTTTTACATCTTTATTAATCATGTCTACATTTCTGCAGCCCTCCGCCTCTCGAAAGCTCCGAATTGTAGCGTGTAACATGGCCGTGTGTAACGTAACTATATCGGTGGGTGATAAACAGCGTACTGTAATCGTGCTTCGAATTCGAAGTGTTCGTCCACACATGGACCACCCTCTCCTGCAGCATGACAACGCCAGAACATACACGAGTGAAGTGACATCAGCAACAATCCCACGCCTTGAGTTTACTGCCATCGAGAATTGTCTTTACAGTCTCGACTTGAACTCATTCGATTTTCATTTGTTTCCAGAAATTAAAGAATACCTTAGAGGACTTCACTTAGATAGCGATGAAAGGTGAAAGCAGAGGTGAAGTTGTCGCTCCATCAACAAAGTCAAACTTTCTACAGTGACGCTATCAACAAACTAGTCTCTCGTTGGGAGCAATGTGTTAGTTGCCAGTGTGACTGTGCTGAGAAATAAATATGTAGACAAGAAGAGTAAACGTGTGGAATGTTGATAACCTTTGTTTTATTTAAAAAGCTTTGAAAGTTTTACATGAAACATTGGGAGGCATTATTTTTCAGCACTCCCTCGAAGTACGTGAAGGATAAATGATTCTCCAAAGTGTGATAACCCTTCACCGTCTGGCTGCCGATTGCTTGGATGTGAACAATAGTTGAAGAACCGTGGAGTTAAAAATATTCTCAGATATCAGCCCGGTTAAGTCTGTCTTGTCTGTCAGCAATCCTTGCCAGTTTCTCACGAATCTCATGTGGAGCTGAAAGTGCTCTCCGATTTTAGCGTTGACAGGAACTACCCGATCTCACTAACAGATTTATTAATAGCGCGTAGCTTCATTTTGGAAATCGTAGATCTACATCTGCCTAAATATTCCCCAAGCCATTACCTAGAACGTATCGGAGGGCACTTTGGAGATATATATTTTCTTCACTTTCGAGTACGATTAGAGCAAATGAACTATTATATGGTTCTACACCGACATTGATCCCTCTTATGTTGATCTTTGAGTCATTTCGCGATATCTGTGACACAGACGATAACGTGGTCCGATGTTGGGTGTTTATAAAACTAAATCCGTCCGAACACGCCTTGGAAGGCCCAACGGTACGGATCGGCCGGCGTGTCATCCTCAGCCAACAGGTGCCACTGGATGCGAATATGGAGCGGCATGTGGTCAGCACACCGCTGTCCTGGCCGTATGTCATTTTACGAGATCGGACCCGCTTCCTCTCAATCAAGTAGCTTCTCAGTTTGCCTCACAAGAGCTGAATGCACCCCACTTTTCAACAGCGCTCGGCAGACCGGATGGTCACCCATAGAAGTACTAAGCTAACCCGACGACGCATAACTTCGACGATCTGACGGGAACTGGTGTTACCACTGCGGCAAGGACGTTGGCTGTTGGGCGTTTATACTTATGCAATAATGTTTCCTGGAAAAAATCATCTTTCTTATAATGATTCCGATGGACAACTAGTTGGGTTGACTTGATTTGGGGGACGAGACCAAACAGCGAGCTCATCGGTGTCATCGGATTAGGGAACCATGGGGAAGGGAGTTGGCCGTGCCCTTTCAAAGGAACCATCCCGGCATTTGCCTAAGCGATTTGGGTAAATAACGTAAAACCAGAACCAGGATGGCCGGAACCAGGATTGAACCGTCGACCTGCCGAATACGAGTCCAGTGTGCTAACCGCTGCGCCACCTCGCTCGGTGACAGCTGGTGAGTATTTCCATAACGCTCTCTTACTATCAGTCGGCTACA
Source organism: Schistocerca gregaria (assembly GCF_023897955.1). Taxonomy (NCBI): domain Eukaryota; kingdom Metazoa; phylum Arthropoda; class Insecta; order Orthoptera; family Acrididae; genus Schistocerca; species Schistocerca gregaria. The sequence continues at coordinate 472,885,896 of NC_064931.1, forward strand.
GCTGTAACGGCTGGCTTATGATTTTTTTTTCAGTCTCCTATCTTAAATTCAGCTGTTGACTATCCTAACCATGAACCTATACTACTTTAAGTCTTGCTTTGGATTAATCGTGCAGGAATTACAAAAAATACTGATGAGATAAACGAAAGGGAATTCATGACTGCAAAATTCCCTGCACCTAGCAGCAACGTGTCCAACATGGTTCCAACAAGAAAGGAAGGAAAGAATATTAGGGTTTAATGTAGCGTCGATATCGAGGTCATTAGAGACGGAGCACAATCTCGAATTACTGCAAGGATGCGGAAGGAAATCGGCTGTGCTCTTTCAAAGGAATGACCCGCCATTTTTCCCGGAGTGATTTACAGAAATCACGAAGAACCTGAATCAGAATTAACAGACGCGATTTTGAACTGTTGTACCCGGAATGTGAATCCAGAGTGCTAATCACTGCGCCATCTTACTCGGTATCAAAAGGAAAATACATTTAAAATAAATCAAATAAATACAAATATTGGACGTAGGAAGAGCGATATTGTTTAGTAAGACATTTTAATTTGGCAGTCATTTAACCAACTTGGAGTGCAAAGCTTGTCATTCATTTTATGGACAATTTATTTCTTATTGATGAAGGCTTAGACAGCTCAAGTCACATATAAAGTTAAATATTTCAGGGGGAATACATTCCCCTCCGAATACAACGACACTGGTTTACTCTTTAAGAGACGTAGAACCTTCAATTCTACAGACACTCCGTATCAAAGTGGTTCGGCAGCTCACTCGAGCTACGATTATCCACGACTTGTAGGTTTTCTGTACTGTCGGTATCTCTTTTGAATATCTACTGCAATGACGTTTTGAATAAGGGAAGGTGGGGTATAGTGGCCAGAGTAGGAAAATTTGTTGCCCTGAACGGTGCAGTTCCCTGCCGAAAAGCGTTTAGACTAATCATAATATACACCATGATTGTTGTCAGTGAGTTTGGCAGAGGATGTTTGTGCAGTTAGTTTTTAGTAAAGGTTCTTTTTCATTTTCAGGCGTCTGATATAAGGTAAGTCACTTACACTGAAGCGCCACAGAAACTGATATAGGCAGGCGTATGCAAATACGGAGATATATAAACAGGCAGAATACGCCGCTGCGGTCGGCAACGTCTATATGAGACAACAAGTGTCTGGAGCAGTTGTTAGATCGGTTACTGATGCTACAATGGCAGGTTATCAAGATTTAAGTGGTGTTATAATCGCCGCACAAGCGATGGGACACAGCATCTCCGACGTATCAATGAAGTGGCAATTTTCCCGTACGACCATTTCACGAATGTACCGTGAATATCAGGAATACGGAAAAACATCAAATTTCTGACATCGCTGCGGCAGTAAAAAGACCCTGCAAGAAAGGGACCAATGACGACTGAAGAGAACCGTTTAACATGACTGAAGTGAAACACTTCTACAATTGCTGCATATTTCAATGCTGGGCCATCAACAAGTGTCCGCGGGTGAACCATTCAACGAAACATCCTCGAATAGGCTTCTGGAGCCACAGGCCCCATAGTGTACCCTTGATGGCTGCACGACACACACCCTTACCCCTCGCCTGGGCCCGTCAACCGACATTGGAGAAACTCGTGGTCAGCTGGCAGAGCGAAACCAAATACCGCATCCTTTTTACACTGACACTCTGCACTGGCAGTGCAATTCCGTCACTTGAAAGACAAAATAAGTTATGCGATATTTCGGCAACGTTCCACGTAAAGTAGAACCAATAGGGAGCAAAATCTCTCTCTACGTCAGAAGCAGAACTTGCCTGACACCATACTGTATTTGTCGCGTTCCGCTGAAGCTCAAATTTCATGGATTCTATGTCATAAATTACGCTCTCTGAATATATCCTGTTTCTAAGCACCAGCACATCAAATCTCTCGAGACCGCATCGTTATTGGTACTATCTGTTGTAATAAAATGACAGAAACGTCGTACTGAAAGTTAAAACATTTTCATATTTATGTATTTTCTTGTTATAGATCAAGTTCTATGAAAGTACGCCGTTTTAAGGCAACGGTGCATTGCATAATCATCAAAAACTTGTCGTTTATGGTAGGATTTGTTATAATTCAATCTCAATAACTTATTGGTGGTTAAAGCTTTCAGAAGCGTGTAACAGAAAAAAACATGGTCGTTCATAGCCGATCATCAGCGTAATGCAGCTGGTAAGGGCACCACGTTACGAAACAGTGGGTATCGGGTTCGTGTCCTGTTGTATTCGTTTTGTTTTTTACCTTCGAGCTTTTTAAAAGGTTCTGTGGCTTCCTTCATAAATTAATAGAAATAATTTATGTAATATTCGTAGTTATGTAAATATAACTGTGCTCTCTCTCTCTCTCTCTCTCTCTCTCTCTCTCTCTCTCTCTCTCTCTCTCTCTCTCTCTCTCTCAGGAGTGAGTTTGTCCGATTTGGTGAAGTTTTATAAACTGATATCAAAACTAACTGGACATGTATATTTTGTTTTCGTCTTATCACGTGTTCACGGATGTTGTAGTTTTCGTTTATGTGTAGTACAGACAGAAAAACATGACTAGCATATGGACCAGGGAGAAAATGTTCGTTTTAATAGAGCATTTTCCGCGCGTCCATTTGCGTAATCAAACTGCGTAGTTTGGGAGCCAAATAAAACCTCCATTGCCGCTGGTGAGAGCTGAGAGCGCAAATCACTTTTATCAGTTCGTCCCTTGTGCCGACTGCGCTGTCTCTTGTGACGCTGGATTTCCCATCCTCGTCCACGCGAACGGTAGCTGCCTCGTCCGGTGTGACGACTGCTTAAGCGGCAAGCTTTCATCAATAATCATGCTATGGTGAAAATTCAATTTCCCTTAGAGTAGCCACTTTTACCCACATTCCCCTACCAATAAGGTACAGTGACGAGATCGTACACCGCACATTTCGCTCATTGCGTTGACTTGGTTTGTCATTTGCTTCCCCCAGCAAGTGGATTATGTGACGGGTGTGAATCTGCCATGTTTGTAGAATAAAATAGACTGCAGCCTCTCGAGTAACACTAGATGTCTTAACAGAAGTCCGTTCACGAAATGGCGTCGTCAGTGTATTAACCCTTATCTCCATAAGAAACTGTGAAGTGATTTCGAATTTAACTGCAGACACCAGTACTCTCCGTGCCGACTAAATTTCGTGACGATTTTTGTTTTCCATCGCCGATCTCGAATCGGCTACCTCTAAGGAAGAAAAACATCGTATTTCCATTAACATCTGTAAAAACATAATACTGCGCGTTTTATTTCCTTCCAAGTCCTCCCTTAAACTGGTATGTTGCGGGAAGAAGCTGTTGATCAACGGTACTGAATACATTATACAAGAACGCTGTGCCTGATATGCTTTTTAAGGTCACAACTTTTTCCTTGGATTCTCCAATAAATTTAAGTGGCCGGTATCCACTACCTACAACTGATTTCTCTAGTAATTTAAACAGCGTTACTGAATCGATGAAGCTAATTTACCATAGTTTCATGTACAGATATCAAAACGTCAACAGCCGGATATTACTCATACTCGGCGGGGAAACTGTTGAACTGCACAGTAAGAATCGACGCCACACCCACAAGCACTTGACACGAATAGGACTGCTGACCTCATCACTGCCATTTGCACATTGTATAATGAACACTGACTTTGCATTTCTTTAACATCAAAATCGTTTAGGATGAAAACAGAAAATATCTCGGAGAATGCGTGGAATGATCATAAAAACTCGTTAATACTTCTGGAACAAGTAATCAGCTTAAAACGATTGCATTAAACTGTTCTTCATGCAGGCCACGGCCACAGGTGAAACGATGCGGTTGTAGATTCTGACACAATAGCACAGTAAGTAAAGCTGTTAGCATATTGTTTGTCTGCTTGTCTTGTTCTGGAATAAGTGCAAAGGAAGATGAAAATATTGATGAAATAGGGAAAGGAAATATGTGATCGCTGATTTCTCAGCAACTAGCTATAAAGTGTCCAAGATGGGACAAGAACGAAAAAACATTGAAAATAAATAAAACAAATATCAGACAGTGACAACGTGAGGCACCACACATTTGCTTCCACATATCAGAGGATGGTGTGGCAGATGCGTGTCTGGAACGTACTGAGAACAATATTCATCCCATAAGATATTTATGTTACGCAAACGAGAAGATAGCGTTAATTATAAGTTGTCCAAAGCGGGCGGCTGAGGTCAGCCTCGCTGTTCGTGACGCATGCTTGTGGCCGACTCCCAGACTTGTACTGTGCATTGCAGCAGTTGCGCTCGTAATGTGAGTAAGAACCGGCAGTTGACGATTGAATCTCTGTAACTTTGAGTCACGACGATCAATACACTTCCTAGACTGAAGAACGTTTACTTTCTAGTTTTTATTATACACTGTTGTTGTTGTTGTCTTCAGTCCTGAGACTGGTTTGATGCAGCTCTCCATGCTACTCTATCCTGTGCAAGCTTCTTCATCCCCCAGTACTTACTGCAACCTACATCCTTCTGAGTCTGCTTAGTGTATTCATCTCTTGGTCTGCCTCAACGATTTTTACCCTCCACGCTGCCCTCCAATGCTAAATTTGTAACCCCTTGATGCCTCAGAACATGTCCTACCGACTTGGCCCCTTCTTCTTGTCAAGTTGTGCCACAAATTCCTCTTCTCCCCAATTCTATTCAATACCTCTTCATTAGTTATATGATCTACCCATCTAATCTTCAGCATTCCTCTGTGGCACCACATTTCGAAAGCTTCTATTCTCTTCTTGTCCAAACTATTTATCGTCCATGTTTCACTTATATACATGGCTACACTCCATACAAATACTTTCAGAAACGACTTCCTGACACTTAAATCTATACTCGATGTTTACAAGTTTCTCTTCATCAGAAACTTTTTCCTTTCCATTGTCAGCCTACATTTTATTTCGTCTCTACTTCGAACATCATCAGTTATTTTGCTCCCCAAATAGCAAAACTCCTTTAATACTTTAAGGGTCTCATTTCCTAATCTAATTCCCTCAGCATCACCCGACTTAATTCGACTACATTCCATTTGCTTTTGTTCATGTTCATCTTATATCCTCCTTTCAAGACACGGTCCATTCCGTTCAACTGCTTTTCCAAGTCCTTTGCTGTCTCTGACAGAATTACAATGTCATCGGCTTATACACTACTGGACATTAAAATTGCTACACCACAAAGATGGCGTGCTACAGACGATAAATTTAACCTGCAGGAAGAAGATGCTGTGATATGCAAATGAGTAGCTTTTCAGAGCATTCACACAAGATTGGCGCCGGTGGCGACACCTACAACGTGCTGACATGAGGAAAGTTTCTAACCGATTTCTCATACACAAAAAGCAGTTGACCGGCGTTGCCTGGTGAAACGTTGTTGTGATGCCTCGTATAAGGAGGAGAAATGCGTACCATCACGTTTCCGACTTTGATAAAGGCCTATCGCGATTGCGTTTTATCGTATCGCGACACTGTTAGCAGAATATGGAATCGGTGGCTTCAGGAGGGTCATACGGAACGCCGTGCTGGACAACAACGCCCGCCATCGTATCACTAACAGTTCAAATGACAGGCATCTTATCCGCATGGCTGTGAAGGATCGTGCAGCCACGTCTCGATCCCTGAGTCAACAGGTGGGGACGTTTGCAAGACAACCACCATCTGCACGAACAGTTCGACAACGTTTGCAGCAGCATGGACTATCAGCTCGAAGACCGTGGCTGCGCTTACCCTTGACGCTACATCACAGACAGCGGCGCCTGCGATGATGTACTGAACGACGAACCTGGGTGACAAAACGTCGTTTTTTCGGATGAATCCAGGTTCTGTTTACAGCATCATGATGATGCCATCCGTGTTTGGCGACATCGCGGTGAACGCACATTGCCGGCCGTTGGTGGCCGAGTGGTTCTGGCGCTTCAATCTGGAACCGCGCGACTCTACGGTCGCAGGTTCGAATCCTGCCTCGGGCATGGATGTGTGTGATGTCCTTAGGTTCTACATCTACATCTACATCCATACTCCGCAAGCCATCTGACGGTGTGTGGCGGAGGGTACCCTGAGTACCTCTATTGGTTCTCCCTTCTATTCCAGTCTCGTAAGAAGGATTGTCGGTATGCTTCTGTGTGGGCTCTAATCTCTCTCATTTTATCCTCATGGTCTCTTCGCGAGATATACGTGGGAGGGAGTAATACGCTGTTTGACTCCTCGGTGAAGGTATGTTCTCGAAACTTCAACAAAAGCCTGTACTGAACTACTGAGCGTCTCTCTTGCAGAGTCTTCCACTGGATTTTATCTATCATCTCCGTAACGCTTTCGCGATTACTAAATGATCCTCTAGCGACGGGCGCTGCTCTCCGTTGGATATTCTCTATCTCTTCTATCAACTCTGTCTGGTCTGGATCCCACACTGCTGAGTAGTACTCAAGCAGTGGGCGAACAAGCGTACTGTAACCTACTTCCTTTGTTTTCGGATTGAATTTCCTTAGGATTCTTCCAATGAATCTCAGTCTGGCATCTGCTTTACCGACGATCAACTTTATATGATCATTCCATTTTAAATCACTCCTAATGCGTACTCCCAGATAATTTATGGAATTAACTGCTTCCAGTTGCTGACCTGCTATTTTGTAGCTAAATGATAAGGGATCTATCTTTCTATGTATTCGCAGCACATTACACTTGTCTACACTGAGATTCAATTGCCACCATGCGTCAATTCGTTGCAGATCCTCCTGCATTTCAGTACTATTTTCCATTGTTACAACCTCTCGATACACCACAGCATCATCTGCAAAAAGCCTCAGTGAGTTTCCGATGTCATCCACACGGTCATTTATGTATATTGTGAATAGCAATGGTCCAACGACACTCCCCTGCGGCACACCTGAAATCACTCTTACTTCGGAAGACTTCTCTCCATTGAGAATGACATGCTGTGTGCTGTTATCTAGGAACTCTTCAATCCAATCACACTACTGGTCTGATAGTCCATATGCTCTTACTTTGTTCATTAAACGACTGTGGGGAACTGTATCGAACGCCTTGCGGAAATCAAGAAACACCGCATCTATCTGTGAACCCGTGTCTATGGCAATCTGAGTCTCGTGGACGAATAGCGCGAGCTGAGTTTCACACGATCGTCTTTTTCGAAACCCGTGCTGGTTCCTACAGAGTAGATTTCTAGTCTCCAGAAAAGTCATTATACTCGAACATAATACGTGTTCCAAAATTCTACAACTGATCGACGTTAGAGGTATAGGTCTATAGTTCTGCACATCTGTTCGACGTCCCTTCTTGAAAACGGGGATGACCTGTACCCTTTTCCAATTCTTTGAAACGCTACGCCCTTCTAGAGACCTACGGTACACCGCTGCAAGAAGGGGGGCAAGTTCCTTCGCGTACTCTGTGTAAAATCGAACTGGTATCCCATCAGGTCCAGCGGCCTTTCCTCTTTTGAGCGATTTTAATTGTTTGTCTATCCCTCTGTCGTCTATTTCGATATCTACCATTTTGTTATCTGTGCGACAATCTAGAGAAGGAACTACAGTGCAGTCTTCCTCTGTGAAACAGCTTTGGAAAAAGACATTTAGTATTTCGGCCTTTAGTCTGTCATCCTCTGTTTCAGTACCATTTTGGTCACAGAGTGTCTGGAAATTATGTTTTGATCCACCTACCGCTTTGACATAAGACCAAAATTTCTTAGGATTTTCTGCCAAGTCAGCACATAGAACTTTACTTTCGAATTCATTGAACGCCTCTCACATAGCCCTCCTCACACTACATTTCGCTTCGTGTAATTTTTGTTTGTCTGCAAGGCTTTAGCTATGTTTGTTGTGAATTTCCCTTTCCTTACGCAGCAGTTTTCTAACTCGGTTGTTGTACCACGGTGGCTCTTTTCCATCTCTTACGATCTTGCTTGGCACATACTCATCTCACGCATATTGTACTATGGTTTTGAACTTTGTCCACTGATCCTCAACACGATCTGTACTTGAGACAATGCTTTTGTGTTGAGCCGTCAGGTACTCTGTAATCTGCTTTCTGTCACTTTTGCTAAACAGAAAAATATTCCCACCTTTTTTATTATTTCTATTTACCGCTGAAATCATCGATGCAGTAACCGCTTTATGATCGCTGATTCCCTCTTCTGCGCTAACTGTTTCAAATAGTTCAGGTCTGTTTGTCACCAGAAGGTCTAATATGTTATCGCCACGAGTCGGTTCTCTGTTTAACTGCTGAAGGTAGTTTTCAGATAAAGCGCTTAAAAAAATTTCACTGGATTCATTGTCCCTGCCACCAGTTATGAACGTTTGAGGTTAGTTAGGTTAAAGTAGTTCTACGTTCTAGGGGACTGATGACCTCAGATGTTAAGTCCCATAGTGCTCAGAGCCATTTGAACCATTTGAACGCACATTGGAAGCGTGTATTCGTCATCGCCATTCTGGCGTATCAAACGGCGTGATGGTTTGGGGTGCCATTGGTTACACGTCTCGGTCACCTCTTGTTCGCATTGACGGCATTTTGAACAGTGGACGTTACATTTCAGATGTGTTACGACCCGTGGCTCTACCCTTCATTCGATTCCTGCGAAACCCTACATTTCAGCAGGATAATGCACGACTGCATGTTGCAGGTCCCGTGCGGGCCTTTCTGGATACAGAAAATGTCCGACTGCTGCCGTGGCCAGCGCATTCTCCAGATCTGTCACCAATTGAAAACGTCTGGTTAATGGTGGCCTACCAACTGGTTCGTCACAATTACGCCAGTCTATACTCTTGATGAACTGTGGTATCGCGTTGAAGCTGCATGGGCAGCTGTACCTGTACACGCCATCCAAGCTCTGTTTGACTCAATGCCCAGGCGTATCAAGGCTGTTATTACTACCTTCTCAGGATCGATGCACCCAAACTGCGTGAAAATGTAATCACATGTCAGTTCTAGTATAATATATTTGTCCAATGAATACCCGTTTATCATCTGCATTTCTTTTTGGTGTAGCAATTTTAGTGGCCAGTAGTGTATAAAAAATATTTTGCTCTACAGTTTATCTTTTTCAATCTTTTATTTCTGTCATTTCTTAACTTCCTCTAATTTGAGAAAAGAACATTAACAAATTACGATATCGCGTGTCAAACACAGTGTGCTTTTTATAGTGTAATGTTGTCTACGGAAACACTAGATTTGGTGAATGGCACACAGTCGTTCTTCTCGAGTAGCACAAGGATGCATCTCGACTTTAACGTCTTCGTTAGCAGGGAAAAATGGGCCAACAGTATATCCCTAAGACAATGTTGGCAGGTTTCTAATTTATGCCATGGAATTTAGGTTTTCATTCCGACTTCCTTCCGCAAATCATAATTTCTTCTGCCCTCAGATTCAAATTCGATTCTGTGAAGTAGAACAAAAACTCTGTAACGTGTAAACATTTGCCAATGGTGTAAGAAAAGTATAATCCTGTGATAACAGGAGGTAAAAAACGATACAGATGGATGTAAAGTAAGTAAACTGTTCATTACACTCATGTTCAGAAAAAAAACAGAACACCTTGAACGGCTAGAGATAGGACGTTCATATTCACAGGACATGTACTTTAGTATGTTCAGCAGAAATGATTAGCATTTCAGTCACCTCGGTTCAGCGTATGTCCTGTCGCCTAGCAGGCGTAGGGTCAGCCATGGGATCTGTTAACTTGGTCCTTGCATGATGGCATGAACGCTTATAAAGCGCGAATGGCGTCCTGTAGTATAGCCCTCCATGCTGCATTCACCTGGATCCAAAGTTCATCTGTGGTGTTTGGCATTGGGTCACAACACTGCACCCGTCGTTTCACCATATCCCCCACATTTTCGACTGGCGATGGGCCTGGTGATCTGGTGGGCCAGAGCAAAAGGCTGAAATCCTGCGACACGACGAAGGCACGTGTTCGTGCTGCAACATGCAGTCGTGCATTGTTTTGCTGTTGTGTTGTGCAGAAGGGATATGGCTACGGGTCGCATGGTGTTATTCACGTAGGTCGCACTGGTCACAATGCCCTGCACGCGTACCAATTGTGATTTGTGGTTGCACTTAATAGCATCCCACACTGTAAGGCCTCGTGCGAATGCAGTCACTGTGATGCCGCTCCCCCTGTCTGCGGCGAACCAAAATGTGGCCATCATTTTCAAAATGGTTCAAATGGCTCTGAGCACTATGGGGCTTAACTTCTGAGGTCATCAGTCCTCTAGAACTTAGAAATACTTAATCCTAAATAACCTAAGGACATCACACACATCCATGCCCGAGGCAGGATTCGAACCTGCGACCGTAGCGGTCGCGCGGTGCCAGACTGTAGCGCCTAGAACCGCTCGGCCACCCAAGCCGGCTATCATTTTCAAGCAAACAGAAAGTGGTTTCATCCGAAACTATTGCCTGATGCCATTCCTGTCCCCAGTGATGTTGTTCAGTACTCCATTGCCATCTAGCGTGTTTCTCCATATTCATCAGAGGTAGGCGCAAAAGTGGACGACGCAAACGTAATCCATGCCGTAATAAATGGCGACGGACTGTCACCCCCGATAGTGTACGATGTGTTCCACTGTTCCACTGTTGTTGCAGAGCCGAGAAGGACGCAAATATGTCCTGCAATGCCATCCGGATGAAGTGTCGATCTTCTCGAGGGGTGGTCTGGGTGGTGCGACCTGATCCATCTCGTCATGTTCCAAGGCCTTTGGTGAACCATTCTGCACACAGCCGTTGCACTGCCGAATCACTCCGTCCCACACCAGCAGCAATTTGCTGGATGGATGCATCACATTCTGTCATGCCAATAATGCGCCCTGTTTCAAAGTCACGGATTTGACGGTACGGCTCGCGCATACATCTGCAAGGCATCCTGCACGTCTTCTCAAGTCACACTGATCCATTGCCTTCGGTTTATAGCATGGTGCATTGTGAAATTCGTTGCTTTCGTACTACTGTCTTACTGTTGATTTCAAAATCAAACTTGACCATCCTCAGGCATAAATGGAGGTTAATTGGTTCCACTTAGCTACAGAAGGATATAAGAAGGTCAGTCTCATATTTTCAGTGAAAGTTTATGTACATGTATCTGTATCAAATGTGGAACAGAAATAACTGTGTGCTCAGAGCTCTACAATCTTTTTGATATTCAGCACGTCAAATCATATTCTTAACTACCGTTAACCCCATGGAAATTAAGCAGCACAATTAATTATGATTATCAAAACAGGTAGCAAAAATTCTGTTAGATAAAACTGCAATAATCTTGTAGCCCAGAACTTGCAAAACTGCATACACCTACAGGAAATAATGTTTCAACAATTAGAGTGAGGTAGATTCCTGAAATTTTTGTCTCAATAACCTATCCTAATAAAAATATTTAAAAAATTGTATACCGTACTCTGATATTCTTTATGAAATGTATCGTTTATTCTACATGGACATCAGGATGTATCTCCGCTAACTTGTACTCATTGAAGCAGTATTTAATCGACAGTTACGGCATAGATTTCACTGATTAAAAGTATTATTGGTGCATACTAGTTGTCAAGTACACAGGGCGATTCGTCTGACCCTAACGATCTCGTTTTATGCAACCCGCAACGCCCAACCATACGCGCCACGCTACACTGCTTGGAACATGCTTGTATTACGATTACATTAGGGTACATATTCTATAGTGTTAATACATTATTTTCTTCACTGTTACCTCATTTTAAGCATTAATTTCGCTCTTTCTTACACTCGGTCACCAGGCACGACATATTAACGTAGTTATATGGTGGACGGACATAAGTAAATGATTTCAAGGATTGACGTTTTGCGAATGGACTGTTCGTTTGCAACATAGCTTACCTAACATTAGTGCCATACAGTAAACTAGGAGGGGAATATCGACATTATGAAGACTTCACAAGTTTGTTAAGCTGCATTAGATAACTTCGCTAGGGACTACTGAATCACCCTGTATACGAAAAGATGTTTTGTAAGTACAAAAATCTGTCAGACTGCTGCTGAATAATTAATTTTTATTACCTCATTATCCTAGAATTTCGAAAACGACCCTCTACGTCTATGATACGAACCATACAGAAATAGTTTATGAAGACATTTTTTCGTGAATTTCCTCATGTGAGATTATCCTTCTGTAAAACATGAATCAGGGAAGGAATAAAAGCAGACTAACGGTCTCTGTGTAAACATTGCTATTTAATCTGTGGCTTCAGTTTCCACATTCTTTACAATGAATACTTTTTTTTAAATGTTACTGCACTGTTTTTTATCCAACTGATTCAACAAAACGCAGCGTGTGAGTGAAACTTGCTAACTGGAATGCAATATTACATCAATAACATCAAGTTCCTACAGTGCAGAAACCCACCATACGGAACGCACCAAACATCGAGATCCGGAAGCTATTGATGTTCTCAGATGATGTAAAGGAAGTAATGAAACGTTGTGTGAGCAATAATACGTATGAGGAGAGAACTGTAATGGATATTAAAACAGGTCTGGAGTAAATAATTTTCATTGGAGTTAACAGGGACAACTAAGCGAAGTGGCGCTATGGTTAGCACACTGGACTTGCATCCGGGAGGACGACGATTCAAACCCGCGTCCGGCCATCCTCATTTAGGGTTTTCCGCTAGTTCCCCAAATCGCTTCCGGCAAATGCCGGGATGGTGTCTTTGAAAGGGGACGGCCGATTTTCTTCTCCATCTTTCCCTAATCCGATGGGACCGATGACTTCGCTGTTTGGTCTCCTCCCCCAAATCAACCAACCATACTAATAGGGATACATTTAAATATTAAATTGGTTCATAGGCAAAAAATTCCATTCGTCTATCACATCAACGTTTTCTTCTTGCTTTGCAGTTAATGTAGTACGAGATTGAGCTGACAACCCTCCAAAAAGCTGATGTATGCCGCTTTCCTTACTGTTGAACGGTGTCAGAGACTGTACAGACAGAGACAAGTATTCATCCCTCCACCTGTAACCGTATCTTTCGTGTATAGCAAATTAATGAAATTTTTTATTGGTTTAAACCTCTTAATGTTTTCACAAAAAGCCAATATCTGTGAACGCTCTTAGTATTCTTTTGTATGTTTCCGGTTTTCATCCTACATGACGCTGATGTCTCACACACACGCAGAGTCTGCGTTAATTATACGTTATCGAAATGGGGTTGATGAGGTCAGCCAGGCTGCTGGTGACAAATGCTTATGTGTGACTCAGTGGCTTGTACTGTGCAGTCCAGCATTTCCGCTGTCGAGTATGAGTAAGAACCAGCAACTGAAGTCTGAAAGTCTGTACCTTTGAACCATGACAAGCAATACAACTTCCTAGACTGACGAAGTGCCATAACCTGAATTTCCAGAAACTTCGCTCAGTGGAAGAAGAGCCAAAATAAGAGAACACGTACCTCGGCTTATCCGTAAATACTCGGCTGTTTCTAAGAAAACAACTGCCAAAATTTTCAACGTAATTGGTGGCATAATACCTAGTTTCATGGTCTCTCTCATTTGCTTTCCCTGTTCGAAAACCGGTTATTGTTTCTATTTATTTAATTTTATTCATGTACCTATCCATATCGCAGAATGTTACTAAACGAATGTTTCTTATGAGGTTAGGGGATACAAGGGCGTTACATTATTTGTAAAATTACAAATGGGTTTCACAACAAGTGTCATACATTTGTTACATAACATATATGCATATGGTATTTTCAGGGGTTACAAGCTTTTTAAATTCTCATATTCTTGTACTTCATTGTTACATCAATTATTAGTTCTTATATTTTATTCTTATATTTATACTTCAGGAAGATTTTGCGCTTTTCCTTGGATGATACCGATAGTAGAAACATTCGAAAAATAAAAATTCCGAATACCACGAACATAACATGAAGGTAGGTTTGCTACAGCGACATTTCTTCGTATGAATCTCATTCAGAAAAGGATCGTCGTTAACATTGCTGAAGATTTCACGTGTCGACAATACTTTCGTGGCAAACCATGTATAAGTGATGACCATTCCAAAAATGGTCAATTTAGATTGATTATGAGTCAAGATATCATACAAGAATTTCACTAAAAACAATTTCAAATAATTTTTCCATTAATTTATTGTTTCTCTTTCCTTTTTTTAATCCATTCACCAAGGATAAAATTAGTAGACGAATATGGACAGCGTTATTTCAGTATACATTGGAAACATTCGTAGAGTAATCTTCGACTAACGAGTGTAGATAAATAAAAAACAAAAATAAAAGTAGTAAATGGGTTTTGAACACAAGGTGAAGCAGAGTGAAGCCGCGATGCTAGCCACTGCACCACCACTTCGGCTGAACTGTGTACTTGTTAAAAGGCGCATAAAGTACCTCGAAAACTTTGATGGTCGTTTTCTAAGGAACAGTTGAATGGGTTTATTTACGAACAAGTCGGAACACGTGTGCGCCTTTTTCTATCGCTATCCCTCTTCGACTGAGCGAAGTTTCTGAGAGATCGGGTTATGGCACTTGTCGTGTTATCCTCGTGGGGAACGCTTACTTCTTTTTATTATATTAAAGACATTGTACTCTCAGCTTATCTTTTTCGAGCTTTTGTTTCTGTCATTTCTTAACTTCCTTTAGTTTGAGGGAAGACAACTAGGTAGGTATGGTATCGCAAGTCAAACGCAGTGAAACACACGAACATCATTGTTTTGTACAGGCTACTACATATTTTCAGCGTTTTAAAAACTGCTAAGATTATAACATTTTCGGTTGTTCACATCGCAGACTAATAAATACTGAAGTATGCATTATCCTAACGGCAGTTTAACTTTTGCTGGAACACCTAAATAGCCTACGTCGAGGTTACTGAATAACAGTCAGTAGCTGCGCCACTGGCGGTGAACAAGAAGCATCAACTACAATCATCATATTTAAGGAATTTCTGGGCGAATTACATAATTAAGAGTAAATTAATCAAAACTAAAATCTGACGTGACTGTTCAGTAACAATTGATTCCAAGTACATTTATTTATTCTCAAAGCTTCCTAACATTTCCTTGCATTTACAAACTCAAGTGAGACGAGAATGAAGTCCACACCTCTGTAGTTTTCAGAATGAAGTCCAAAATACTTTTTGTTTCTACTTTTATATCCAGAGAACAAAATGTGTTTCTTTGAAACATTGTAACTAGATATAAAACCTGTCGACATAGACTGATACAGTTTTCTGGCTCCTCAAAATGAAAGTTGCTATTCAGAACATACAGAACTTTCAGTCAAGCTTAGCTAAGGAGTGTAAAGTTTGTGAATTGTTTTTGTTGCAAGATACATTGCCAAAATTATGCCCATTGTCAAGAAACCGTCTCCATTACTTGCAACTCTTTATGATCTACAGTTACAACAACTTTAAGAATTTGTTGATGAATCTGTAGTGCTCCCCATCCACAGACGCATGTGGCAGTTCCAAATGAGTCATCGTTATTGTTCCTGTAGTAGGACTGTCAATGTTAATAGATTCCTATAATTTGTGAGTTACTCTTAGAATTTTCAGTGCGCTGAAATCACCGCTACTTTATTTCAGAGTGCTTAGAATTTTTAAACAGTCTTATAATTTAGTTCAGATTCTGCTTTAATCACCTTGTTTCTTTCAAATTTATGGCGGTAAAGAGAAAACTTTGCGTATAGCTAAATATTCTTTACTGGTTTATCGAAGGTAGGCAGAACAAAAAGTTCCTTTAACATCTTTTACGATTAACCTCTTATTTCTAATACACTTGAATACACGTTCAAAAGGTTTGCACTGTAAGTAAAAGAGTAATGATAGCAGTTTGTGTGATATAACAAACTAATTTCTTTAAAGCCGGTCATTATCAGAAATTAATGTGAGGATTATGAAGCTACAGCTTAAAATGAATCCCAGCACTTTCAAAACAAAGTCCAATACTTCTTCATCTGATTCCTTGGCGTAAAAAAACTAAGTCTCTTTGAAATTATCAAATTCAGATGAAATCATGACATCCTGTGCAATTGGTTTACCAAATGTAGGGTGATTTTCAGCAAAACCAATTACAAAACAATTACGAATGAAAGTATTTCTTGAACATAAATTTTATCTACCAGTACGCAACATTCTCGCACTTAGTCTGTCGCAAGCTGATAGAAAATAACACAGTTCTACAAATTTCTACTCTGCAATTTTTTCTTAACTAGTTTAGGAGATTCTAATGTTTTTTTTTAATATTCTGAGTTCAGAAATGCTAATGGTTTCTCTCTGTCACATAAGGTTTTTCCACAAACTAATGATGAAGCTCCAGAAAGGTCATAGAATACACGTACGTTCAAAAACTTGCAGTGTCCTTTTCTAAGCAACCATTCAAGCACTCGAGTAAACAGATTTAGGGAAACCACTGAGAAAATAAACCAAGATGGCAAGACAGGGATTCGAACTCTGTTCGTCTCATATTCAAGTCGGTGCTCTAACCAATTCTCCTTTAACTCTCGATTCTGCTTCAGGTGGCAGTGAAGTGGCACCGAGACCAGGGAGCGCAACCAGTGTCTAAATCGGTACGGAAACACAGAATTGACAAAAATTTTAATATGCACCCTTCCCATTACCTACCAGCTATTTTATACTGCTTTGTTAGATTCATATATCTTTGTACCCAAAGTTACTAATACACGCAACAGCAATGACACTCAGGCTTAAGGAACTTTAGCCGGAAGAGTCAAGGAAAACGTCTCTACAGGAGAAACTCCCATGAAAGTCCCTAAAAAGTGGCAGTATAACAGCTGAGTATTCGGCAGCAGTTAGTACAGAGTGACTCTGTGACCGAGCGATTCTAGGCGCTTCAGTCCGGAACAGAGCTGCTGCTACGGTCGCAGGTTCGAGTCCTGCCTCCGGCATGGATATGTGTGATGTCCTTAGGTTAGTTAGGTTTAAGTAGCTCTAAGTTCTAGGGGCTGATGACCTCAGGTGTTAAGTCCCATAGTGCTAAGAGCCATTTTAACCATTTTTCTTAAGGAACTTTTTTTTAGATCTTGGTGTAGAAAAAATTACTTAGCTATAGAATGTGATAGTCAATCAAAGGAAATATGTTGCCAAAGGGAATTTCCACTCTGCAGCGGAATGTGCGCTGATATGAAAGTTCCTGGCTGGTTGAAATTGTGCGCCTGACAGAAGCTCGCGCTTAAGACCTTTACCTTTTGCGGGCCCTACACTCGCCAGCAGTTTCGTCGGGTCTCTTCCCAACTGAGAACGTTTGGAACATTATAGACAGGTTCCTTCAAGCAGCTCTGGATTTTGACAATCCAAAGTGCTAATTGGACAGAATTTGGCACGATAAAGCTCTGGAGGACACTCATCAACTCTATCAATCGATACCAAGCTGAATAACTACTTGCACAAGGGCCAAAGGTAGAGCAACGCGTTATTGACTTGCCACAGTTTATGAAACTCTTTCCCTTCAACAAATAATCCAATTTTTCTTAAGTTGTAATCATTTGTTCGTCTCTACATGCACATGACAGCCAATGATATCCATCCCATTGTGATAATTCCCTAGTGAAGTGACTCTTTTTTTTCTTCCAATGTATTTGAAGTGTAAACTTTTCGACATCTCATAGGAATCAAATTTCACCCGTGGTCCAATGTGGAACACGCATGGTGAGGCACCGGCACAGTTTGCAGTTGATGTCAGACGAAAACTACCGTGACAATACGGTCCATTATGGATAAGTCAAGAAACGACTGTTCCGTGCCTCCAAGATCACTTGACCTCAAACCTCTGTCTGGGGTCATCTCGACAGCGAACTGTACAGCATCTTCGTTGATATTGTTGATAAACTGGAAGAGTAAATTTTACTGCCTTGACAAGATTTACGAGGTGGTCCGTGGAGTCTGATAGAATTCGTAAACCCACCGCAGAGGCAAGTTCAGTATTGCATCTACACACGAGGACGACTGTTGGAACACATCCTTTAAGAGGTACGAGAGCATGGTGAATTGTAATATGTAACGCTCCGAATTAGCATTTTATTTTTTCCTAAGGTAGGCCATGGGTGAACTTGCACCCACGTAGATGGGGACCTAATCGTAAACATTATACTTCAAGATCGTTTCTACTAACTAGGACAAATAACTACTGCAGTCAGTGGTGGCTCGTAGTAGCACATTCACAACTGCATCGCAAACGGCTCTATCGTGGACTCTTATTTACCAAAACGTTTTTGCTTCTATTGTCATATATTTTCTTTCACCCGTGTCGGTTTTCATTTTTAATATACACAAATATTCAGAAAGCTGTTGATATCTCCACTATAGTAAGTACTTTGTTCCATTATATTTCATTCATACCGTTTACCACCAAAAAATAGATTATGGAACAAATTTAGGTATATTTGTTTCCATATCTATCGTTCCCCCCCCCCCCCCCCCCCCCCATGAACCGTGGACCTTGCCGTTGGTGGGGAGGCTTGCGTGCCTCAGCGATACAGATGGCCGTACCGTAGGTGCAACCACAACGGAGGGGTATCTGTTGAGAGGTCAGACAAACGTGTGGTTCCTGAAGAGGGGCAGCAGCCTTTTCAGTAGTTGCAGGGGCAACAGTCTGGATGATTGACTGATCTGGCCTTGCAACATTAACCAAAACGGCCTTGCTGTGCTGGTACTGCGAACGGCTGAAAGCAAGGGGAAACTACAGCCGTAATTTTTCCCGAGGACATGCAGCTTTACTGTATGATTAAATGATGATGGCATCCTCTTGGGTAAAATATTCCGGAGGTAAAATAGTCCCCCATTCGGATCTCCGGGCGGGGACTACTCAGGAGGATGTCGTTATCAGGAGAAAGAAAACTGGCGTTCTACGGATCGGAGCGTGGAATGTCAGATCCCTTAATCGGGCAGGTAGGTTAGAAAATTTAAAAAGGGAAATGGATAGGTTAAAGTTAGATATAGTGGGAATTAGTGAAGTTCGGTGGCAGGAGGAACAAGACTTCTGGTCAGGTGACTACAGGATTATAAACACAAAATCAAATAGGGGTAATGCAGGAGTAGGTTTAATAATGAATAGGAAAATAGGAATGCGGGTAAGCTACTACAAACAGCATAGTGAACGCATTATTGTGGCCAAGATAGATACGAAGCCCACACTTACTACAGTAGTACAAGTTTATATGCCAACTAGCTCTGCAGATGATGAAGAAATTGAAGAAATGTACGATGAAATAAAAGAAATTATTCAGATAGTGAAGGGAGACGAAAATTTAATAGTAATGGGTGACTGGAATTCGAGTGTAGGAAAAGGGAGAGAAGGAAACATAGTAGGTGAATATGGATTGGGGCTAAGAAATGAAAGAGGAAGCCGCCTAGTAGAATTTTGCACGGAGCACAACTTAATCATAGCTAACACTTGGTTTAAGAATCATGAAAGAAGGTTGTATACGTGGAAGAACCCTGGAGATACTAAAAGGTATCAGATAGATTATATAATGGTAAGACAGAGATTTAGGAACCAGGTTTTAAGTTGTAAGACATTTCCAGGGGCAGA
Source organism: Schistocerca gregaria (assembly GCF_023897955.1). NCBI lineage: Eukaryota > Metazoa > Arthropoda > Insecta > Orthoptera > Acrididae > Schistocerca > Schistocerca gregaria. The sequence continues at coordinate 472,905,480 of NC_064931.1, forward strand.
TGTGGACTCTGACCACAATTTATTGGTTATGAACTGTAGATTAAAACTGAAGAAACTGCAAAAATGTGGGAAATTAAGGAGATGGGACCTGGATAAACTGAAAGAACCAGAGGTTGTACAGAGTTTCAGGGAGAGCATAAGGGAACAATTGACAGGAATAGGGGAAAGAAATACAGTAGAAGAAGATTGGGTAGCTCTGAGGGATGTAGTAGTGAAGGCAGCAGAGGATAAAGTGGGTACAAAGACGAGGGCTGCTAGAAATCCTTGGGTAACAGAAGAAATATTGAATTTAATTGATGAAAGGAGAAAATATAAAAATGCAGTAAATGAAGCAGGCAAAAAGGAATACAAACGTCTCAAAAATGAGATCGACAGGAAGTGCAAAATGGCTAAACAGGGATGGCTAGAGGACAAATGTAAGGATGTAGAAGCTTATCTCACTAGGGGTAAGATAGATACTGCCTACAGGAAAATTAAAGAGACCTTTGGAGAGAAGAGAACCACGTGTATGAATATCAAGAGCTCAGATGGCAGCCCAGTTCTAAGCAAAGAAGGGAAGGCAGAAAGGTGGAAGGAGTATATAGAAGGTTTATACAATGGCGATGTACTTGAGGACAATATTATGGAAATGGAAGAGGATGTAGATGAAGACGAAATGGGAGATACGATACTGCGTGAAGAGTTTGACAGAGCACTGAAAGACCTGAGTCGAAACAAGGCCCCCGGAGTAGACAACATTCCATTAGAACTACTGACGGTCTTGGGACAACCAGTCCTGACAAAACTCTACCAGCTGGTGAGCAAGTTGTATGAGACCGGCGAAATACCCTCAGACTTCAAGAAGAATATAATAATTCCAATCCCAAAGAAAGCAGGTGCTGACAGATGTGAAAATTACCGAACTATCAGTTTAATAAGCCACGGCTGCAAAATACTAACGCGAATTCTTTACAGACGAATGGAAAAACTGGTAGATGCAGACCTCGGGGAAGATCAGTTTGGATTCCGTCGAAATGTTGGAACACGTGAGGCAATACTGACCTTACGACTTATCTTAGAAGAAAGATTAAGAAAAGGCAAACCTACGTTTCTAGCATTTGTAGACTTAGAGAAAGCTTTTGACAATGTTGACTGGAATACTCTTTTTCAAATTCTAAAGGTGGCAGGGGTAAAATACAGGGAGCGAAAGGCTATTTATAATTTGTACAGAAACCAGATGGTAGTCATAAGAGTCGAGGGGCATGAAAGGGAAGCAGTGGTTGGGAAAGGAGTGAGACAGGGTTGTAGCCTCTCCCCGATGTTATTCAATCTGTATATTGAGCAAGCAGTAAAGGAAACAAAAGAAAAATTTGGAGTAGGTATTAAAATTCATGGAGACGAAGTAAAAAACTTTGAGGTTCGCCGATGACATTGTAATTCTGTCAGAGACGGCAAAGGACTTGGAAGAGCAGTTGAACGGAATGGACAGTGTCTTGAAAGGAGGATATAAGATGAACATTAACAAAAGCAAAACGAGGATAATGGAATGCAGTCAAATTAAATCGGGTGATGCTGAGGGAATTAGATTAGGAAATGAGACACTTAAAGTAGTAAAGGAGTTTTGCTATTTAGGAAGTAAAATAACTGATGATGGTCGAAGTAGAGAGGATATAAAATGTAGACTGGCAATGGCAAGGAAAGCGTTTCTGAAGAAGAGAAATTTGTTAACATCAAATATAGATTTATGTATCAGGAAGTCGTTTCTGAAAGTATTTGTTTGGAGTGTAGCCATGTATGGAAGTGAAACATGGACGATAACTAGTTTGGACAAGAAGAGAATAGAAGCTTTCGAAATGTGGTGCTACAGAAGAATACTGAAGATAAGGTGGATAGATCACGTAACTAATGAGGAGATATTGAATAGGATTGGGGAGAAGAGAAGTCTCTGGCACAACTTGACTAGAAGAAGGGATCGGTTGGTAGGACATGTTTTGAGGCATCAAGGGATCACAAATTTAGCATTGGAGGGCAGCGTGGAGGGTAAAAATCGTAGAGGGAGACCGAGAGATGAGTACACTAAGCAGATTCAGAAGGATGTAGGTTGCAGTAGGTACTGGGAGATGAAGCAGCTTGCACAGGATAGAGTAGCATGGAGAGCTGCATCAAACCAGTCTCAGGACTGAAGACAACAACAACAACAACATCTATCGTTCCTAATTCTGTTGGTTTAGCGTCATCCGCGAGATATACGATGGAGTCACTAAATTTATTTTATAGCCATTCTCAAACGATGGGTCTCTAAATTTCTTCCAAATCATTTTGCAGAAAGTACGTCGTCTCTCTTCCGTCAATTACCAGGTACGATCCACTGTCTATTTCCATAACACTCTGGCACTGATTTTTTATAATACTCTCGTATTGGCTCAGTCACTTGTAAATATTACAAGCTGCTCTGGATTTTCATTATTTCCTTGATTTATCTCGACCAATGTTCCTCCACTAATAGAGCAATACTAAAAGGAATTCGTACAAGAAACGTTCCCAGTATTGTCCAAACAAATGCGAGCCATGTGATTACAACGCAACAAATACTTTTCTTATCTTCGGTTCCGTCATATCCTTTCGTAGTGTTATGCCTGGCTGCATGGTCGATTAACTCAGGCCAGGAAGGGACAATTACTGTTCATGTCTTATCACAGATGTAGCTACAACGTCAACCGCCTGCTCTTACTCATACCCGGCAGCGGAACTGAGGCATTCCTCCCGAGTTACTGCGCAGCACGAATCGACGACCCGCCCAGCAGCATTTGTCACGAACCTAACGTCCGCCCTCACTTCCCTCATTGCGACAACATACAATTAACGGTGGCAATGCTTGCCTGCAACAGCAATGCTGGACATGGTGAAAATCGGAAATGTTTCATAGACTGAAGAAGTTAATAAAAATTCTGGACACGTGTGAGAAGGACTCGCGCTCTGAGGGCTCCGTGCAAGCTTAATTACGTATACGGATAGTTAATCTATGGGTCTTGAAGGCTGAGTTGTGACATAAACGGTCGGGCCTTTGCCTGCATTGACTTTGAAGCTTATATTTTTTACACCGACAAAGGACCGTAGATCTTAGTATTTGACGACAATGTCAACTTGATACATTTACTCATTTCTGAGAAATATGGGTCTTAATAGACGGACAGACAGGCAAACGGACAACTAACGGCAAAAATATCTTTTAATGTGACATAACTACAGATTAACAATTTTCGAATATACACCTTCATTTTGACTGTGAAACTTCGCTTCCTGTCAAATGTCGTAATACTAGGTTAGCGGGAAGTATCCTATAAGTTTTGATGAGTGAGTTTGGGAGCATCAGAATACGTTACATTAATGGACATATGTTTTGATTGCATTGACTTGGAACCTTAAGTGTTTTCCACCGGTAAGGGGCCCTAGATCTTAGTATTTAACAAACGACTCGATACCTCTACCCGTTCGTGAGAAAGGGGGTCTTAACAGGCGAACAGGCTGACAGCTTGACAACAAAGTGATCCTATAAGGGGTCCGTTTTTATCGATTGAGTTAAGGAAACCTTAAAAACTCGAATTTTATGAGAAGTGAGATAAAATTTAAAAAGCTGTAATAATTCCATGCTATTCTTAGTAGATAAATCCAATAATTGACATTTCTGAATACTGTTTTAGTCTTTGGCAGTGTGGCAATGTAAAAAAGGTTTAAACATCAGTCCTGTAACTGGCTTTAACGTTTCTGCAATAGGTGTAGAATCAAAATATGCACAGAGTAACGAATGTAAACGTAAATATCGTACTCACTATGCTGTATTTCAGTAGTAATTGGTGAATTTGGTTTTATGGTCATTTGGCTGTGGTCAGAGGCTATAAAGTCTATAGAGCTTGTGGTGATGTCTCCAACATTAGGATACGAAACATTGGGTACAGAAATAAGCACTGGACCGCGGCTTTATTCTCATAAAACAAAATTTACCGAAGACGCAAATACTAACCGTGAAAGCCTACAGTGTATGATATAACTAGGTTTCAATTTACAGATAGTAAATCTGTAAGAAAGTCATTTCATTCGCGGCCAATTGAGTCATTACTGCAAAAATTTAATACCGTTTAACTTATGGCGCCGAGGAAGCTTGCCGCTCCATGAAACCAGCAACTTAACGTCTCGTCCGCTGGTCGTTTAGCAGGTACACTGAGTTGTGCGTTAAGGAGAATAAGCTCTCGTTTGAACGCTTCACATAAATGAATATTTCACCACCAGAACATCCATCTGAATACTGCCAATAAAGTGCAGCATGATGCATCCATTCTGAACGTTTCTATCTTCCTAACTAGAATTGATAGAAATCTGATTTAAACTTATTTGTGCTCATTTAGTTTAAATACATCTACTGCTATGTAAACAAAAATAATATTCTGTTTAAAAATTATAACTTGTTACTGTAAGGCTCTGACAAATAAATAAATAAACTATCTTCATAACTCCACAGAAAGCGTAGCATTTCCGAAGTTTACCTATCTAAACACAGAGGATGGACAAAAATATGGAAATAAGAAAAACACAACACGTTACAACGCCTCATACGATGCAGGAAAACCGTTGGTATTCAGAACAGTGTCCAGTCGTCTCGGAATGGATAGACACAGGTCCTGTATCATTTTCAAGGGAATCTCATACTATACATCTTGTAAAATAGGATCAGTTTCAGGTAACGATGAAGGAGATCAAGCACACTTCTCTCAAAAGTAGGCGACAAAGGCGCAATACTACTGAGACCTGGTGACTGCGGTGGCCAGAGAACAAGTGACAATTAATCATCGTGCTCACAAACCTAGTCCTGGACGATGGGAGCTGTGTCAACAGGAGCCCTGCGTCTTGGAACACAGTATCACCATTCGGGAACAAACATTGTACAATGAGAGGGACCTGGTCAGCAGAATGGGTCACATAGTCCTTGGCAGTAATGCGAACTTGCAGCGTAATGGAGCCCATCGAATACCACGACACAACGTCCCAAATCATCACCGGTTCCTTCCCCTTGCCCTCCCCACCCCCACTCCCACCCCCTCCCCATTTTTCACTCTTGGGACGTAAACTCGGGCGGAAGTTGGAAACAGTCTGAAACAGGACTGATCCGACCAAATGACTTTCTTACATTGCTCCATAGTTCAGGTTTTACGGCTTTGGGGCCACGTTTTCCCGTTAAGGGCGTTTGCATCACTGATAAGCGGTTTTGTAATTCCAGCTCGCCACTGCTTAAGGAGCACCTTTCGTGTTGTTTTGGAGCTGACAGGGATCGCGAGTCCTGCATAGACCTTTACAGCTGTCGTCCTCTTATTTCTTATTTTTTGTCATAATCCTCCTCAATGAGCGTCCGTCACGATCACTCAATACACACTGTCGTCCACGTTGAGTCCTAGCGGATGATGTTTTTCTGCTTTCCCCGCGTGCGGTATACATCTTCAATACGGCGTCACTTGAAACATCGAACACTTCGATTATCTCGCTTACAGAAACACCTGCGATAGAGCACCAACATTTTGGCCACGTTCGAATGCACTGAGCTCCGACATAATGCACTCACAAGTACACAGAGCACTGTTCTGATTACTACTGGCACAAGCAACGTACTGAGGATATAGCACAGGTGCAGTTGGTAAAATAATACAGTGCAACCTGCTGACCTGGCTGGCATCTCCCGTTATGTTCAAGCATGCATTTCTAGCGATATTTCCATATTTTTGTCCACCTCCTGTGAATATTCCATTCACTTATTATTTTGTAAATGAAGCACAAATATACCTTATTTGAAACACGCTGTACATTGAATATGCTGTATTTTGCAGCCTGTAACGTAATTATCAGGTGATGGTTGGGAAATTACGCCTCCAAAATAGCAAGTACACGTACTTTATCACCACAAGCAAAGTAGTAGATTTATCACCTTATTATTTTGTAGAACAAGCTTTTAATTTCACCAACTTTCACGGCATAATGAAGCCACAAACCTCCAAACAAAATGACTGGCTAATAGCCATGGGAAAGCACTTTGACAAGAGTTGGTTGTCAAGTGTTGAAGCCTGTGCGATGCGCTTGTCTCCACACAGAACTGATACAAATAGGTTCACCGCACATTAAAATAGGCGGCGACGTGAACGACAATTGACCATCGATTACCGAGTCTATGCAGAGGTGACCCGACATCCGTCTCTCAAACACTTGTAATGGTGCCGAGCCGCGGTACAGAAGATCCACCCCAGATGCTGTCGACCTCGAAAACCCGAATTCCTGTGTAGCCTTTGCTATCCTATGACCTGTGCATCTTGTGGCCATTATCATCCAACGTACAAACACGACTAACTCGAGACGTGCTGCAGTGTTCACTACACATCTGTTTATACGGGAAACTGTATCCGTATACACAAGGAGACCAATTGTTTTACAGTCTGGAAGGTAGTGCCTTTTGTGAATACTTTAGTAGGACCATCAGTATACTGGGCAAGGGATTGTCAGGAACTGCAGATGTGCTGTCCGTGGACAGCGACACAATATGAGAGAGGTGTTTTGGTGAGGAGATATTGTAACTATCAAAACTGAAGTACGGTTCATAGTTAGTGGGCTAGATACCGACTGAGATTTTTTTGAAGCCATCAGAAAAATCGTCAACATCAAGGAAAGTGTCATACTTGGGTGAAGAGGTCTAGTTGAAGCAAATACGAGAGATACAAATAAATCATCTGACGGGCAGTGAGAGCAGCAGTCTGCGGCTGTTTGCTGATGACGCTGCGATGTACGCGAAGGTGTCGTCACTGAGTGACTATAAGGCAAAATTTCTAGTTGGTGTGATGAACAGCAGCTAACTATAAATATAGCAAAAAGGAAGTTAATGCAGATGAGTACGAAAAACAAACCCGTAATGTTCGAATGCAGTATTACTAGTGTACTGCTCGACACAGTCATGTCTAACAAATACCTAGGTGTAATATTGCAAATCGATATGAGATGGAACGAACACTTCATAGAGGTAGTAGTGAAGGCAAATGATTGATTTCAGTTTATTGGGAGAATTTTAGGGAAGTGCGGTTCATCTGTAAAGAGGACCGCTTATAGAATACTAGTGCAAACCGTTGAGTACTGCTCAAGTGTTCGGGATCTTCGCCCGGTCGGATTAAAGGAAGAAATAGAGGCGATCAGATAGATTTCTTACTGATAGGTTCGCTCAACATGCAGGTATTACAGAGGTACTTCGTGAACTGAAATGGAAATCCATTGAGGGAAGACGACGTTCTTTTCGTGAAACACTACTGAGAAAATTTAGAGAACCACTCTCTGACGCTGACTGCAGAACTATTCGACTACCGCCTACGTACTTTACGCATAAGGACAACGAAGACAATAAATTAAGGCTCCTGCTGAGGCATATAGATAGGCGTTTTCCCCTCGCTCTAATTGTGAGTGAAACATAAAGGAAAGGATTAATAGTGGTACAAGGTATACTCGGCCCTACACCATATGGTGGCTTGTAGAGTGTGTATGTAGCTGTAGATTTAACAGACTGCTCAGTTGTCAGTCCTATTCTCGCGGCATGCACAACGTCAGGCGTTATACAGCGCTCATCTTCAGATGCGACCGCCCTTCCCGCAGCTTTGGGTCACTCAGTTTACATAGTGCAAATAAATAAAATGTAAGTGTTACTTGAGACTCAGTTTTAACATCAAACTTCACATAAAATCGACAGTCGCTGATCAGGTACCTGCAATGGCGAATCAACGTTTTCTTTATCAGTTTATTAATGCACCACATAAGATACATTCACGTATTTATACTTCAGGAGACACTCATCTTAAAATTAACATTTCTTAGATTTTTGTTTGTTGTTCTGAGGCATCTATGTCGCTTCCCAAAATTGTGATACATTTCGTTGAACGCCGTACAGCAAATCACGCTACCTCGGCACCTGCGCCATGCGTCCATTGTAACAGGTGGTCTAAAATTAGCGTCCGCCTTTCCTGGGAAAAGAGATAGCACTGCAGAGCCACCGAAAAGCCTTCCGCTTAGGCAGCTGCAGCCAACGGCATGCAGTTGGTTGCCTGCGCGTTAGCAGTCACGCGTTTCTTCCGGGAAGAAGCAGTCCTGGAGGAGACACGTTGAGGGGCATTCTGAGCTTACTGACACTGACACTGTTACATAAGTTTTATGGTGTCGTTTGTATATTCGAAGTTCAAACGTATACATATAGCTAAAGAGAGACGATCTTATTAATATTGTTTAACAATCTTAGAGCTGAAATACGTCAAGACATTATTGTTTATCATGTTGTAAATACCCAACGAGCGAAATCTTCACGTACATGTCTAATGCCATTTGCGCTCAAATAACGAGACCGAGCGACGTAACGCTTTTGTTGGGAAGGTGGGCTATATTTGGGAAGCACGAGATTCACGTTCGTCCCTCGGTGATATGGTCTTTTACCCACCCAAGAGAGGGCGAAATCACTTATGTGTACAAACACCTTGCTTTCACCATAAATCTTCAATTACCCTAGGTATCAAATCCGGGTACACCATGTGTCTATAAATCATTTAGACTTTCGTCTGCGAAACTTCATATTTTAACAGTTTGAGTACTGCATATTTTGAGCGGTGATGCGACACCAGCACGACATTTGACTAGAAAATGGTGAAAACCTCACAAAAAATCATAATTCAGACTGTCAGCCTGTATCTAAAGTACGTATATTCTCTACGAATCCGTGTAACATGTTTGGCGGACAGTACATTTTTGTACCATGTATTATGGCTTTTTCCATTCCATTCACAGAAGTATGATGGCTTCTACGCCACTGTGCAAGACGTTATTAGTTTAATTTTATCTGCAAAAACTCTACAGAAGTTACACTAAGTGAAAATATTGTGCCGGCCCATGTGGCCGAGAGGTTCTAGCGGCTTCAGTCCGGAACCAAGCTGCTGCTACGGTAGCAGGTTCGAATACTGTCTCGGGCATGGGTGTGTGTGATGTCCTTAGGTTAGTTAGGTTTAAGTAGTTCCAAGTCTAGCGGACTGATGACCTCAGATGGTAAGTCCCATAGTGCTCAGAGCCATTTGAACCATTTTTTGAAAACTTCCGCAAGATATGTAGTGAATTTCTCCAAATGTGCACCATTCTGTTAAATTCTCTTACTCTTGGAACAAGCTTGTGAACATTCACGACACCTTCCTTCGTGTGGGATCGAGGTCCCTTGTTAGTCCATCTTGATATAGCGACAAATATTTAGCGTCTATTCCAGTATTAACCGTATAAATATCTTGTTGACAAATTCAGTTTAACAGAATGTTACCAGTAAATCGAAGAATCGAAGCACGACATTTACTTTACCTGCACCAGAGCTTATCTGAAATTTCCAAGTTTTTTTTTCTTCTTTGCCATGAGTGCCCTCAGTTGAGATACCTGAATTGCAATATATTTTTGCGTTTCGTGAAGTTCAAAACCTTAATGTTCTCTACGTTGAGAATTGTAACTAATTTTTACTCCAAATTGATATTTTGCCATGTTCTCGCATGATTCTGTTATGATAACTCGGCAAGGGGACTAGATCCAGGACGGACTCCCTACGTCATTAGCTAACGGCATACATTACGCCCTGTGAACTTTTTACTGCCTGAAGGCGTATCTTCGGGCACGCACCCTTATTGCAGCAAAGCTGACGATCTTCATGCGCTGCCGGTCTGTCTGGGTTTTGCTGATAATTATCTGGCGCATGCAATTTTTCTGGCAGTTGCCACGTAGTTTCTTCCGTCCCCGAATACAACAGATAACCTTTAGCTTTCCTACCAACATCTGACCGAAAACAAGAAAACACTGTTAACTATTAAATAACGCAAGCCTAGAAAATCAAAAACAAAGAATTTTCATTACGGAAATGGAATTTTTACCAAACGTAGATAATACCGAGCCTAAAATTATTTAAGTATCAATATAACATTACCTCATTACTGGCATAAAGGAAAAATTAGTGATATCACTTAACAAGTCTTCGTTTAAACCGAAATATCAACTAAGAGATTCAGCTGATAATATATTTCATGTAAGGCTGATTTACAATCGGTTGCTGTTGATCTGTAAAGGAATCTGATAATTCAGTTACTGAATCTAACAATTCTGGGCACTAAGTTTGAGATATCGGTCTGGTCAGCTATGTTTAGTTTTTCTGTTGTTTGTTTAAATAACTTTCGGTCAGAGCTGGAAATGTACCTTAAAACAAGCCAAGGTCAGTTCCTTCCCTCGGCCTTTAAACAGAATTACCACTCCATCTATAGCGTCCTGTTTGCCGACGTTAAACGTTAACCTTCTTCTATCTTCTTACTTTTTCCATTACTGCCAATAGTAAGAACTCCTAGAAATAAGAATGAAGATTAGGATTTAACTTTTCATAGACGAATAGATCGTTAGACTTGGAGAATCACGTCGGATTGGACAAAGATAAGGCAGGTAATCGACCATGCCCCATTTAACGTATTCAGTCCGACAATAGCGTTAATCAGTTTAGAGAAACCATGGAGAATCAGAATCTCGTGACTGGGCCGGTACCTGAGCTGCGCTCCAGAAAATTAACAGCTACTCGGCATGAGATATCCTGGTACACAGTTAGTTAGTTGGTTTCATGGATATTTGCGCAATAAATCGTAATGATGTGGAACGAGTCATTTTACATTCACATTACAAATTAATTTTGTAAATATGGCTACATGCTGAGCATACTTAATATTTTTAATAAAAGATGTATAGAAGGGACTTAGTAACTCTTGCCCACCACTTTACTCACATTACAATAACTGAAATTCTTCTACCGAATAAAAGGAGTTGTCAAGGAGAACCTTTTCCACTTTATTTTAAAATTTTTCTTTGCTCTGTGTCAGACATTTTATATCACTTGATAAGTAACAAGAAATTTTAGTTGCAGCCTCGTACACCGCTTTTTGTGCTAAAGACAACCTTATGTTGCGTAATGAACGTCATTGTTTCTTCTGGTATTGCAATTATGTCAATTATTGTTCTTTTGGAATTGCAGTGGATTATTTACAACTAACTCCATGAGTACATAAGTAATCTGTGAAGCAGCGGTCAAAATGCCAAACTACTTAAACTGATGTTTACAAGATGATCATGAGCGAGCACCACATCTTATTCTTACAGCATGGTTTTGAGCAAGGACTCGTCCAAGACAAACAATTTCAGTTTAGGTTTGTAATTTATTTTTCTTCCTGTCAGAAGTTGTGTTAGCGGGCAAATTATACTACGCATGGCGCGCGCACTGGCGAGTAAAGAATCACTGTTCCCTTTCTCCATATGTAACAGGAAAGGGAACAAGCCCAAATAACTAGTACAACGGGAACAACCCTCCGCCATGTACGTCACATTATTTTGCATAGTATAGATATAAAGATTATGAAAGAGTTTTTATAAATCTTCTCCCCATATTGTACACCTTGCTGCGTCAACATCGTTCTAGTGGTAAATAGCTGACTTTTTTGTTCTAACGCTATACCTGTAGACAATAATATTCTATATAAAATTTAGCTTTTTTTTTAGTTGAGTTCAGGTCCAATGAATTTAAGGAACAACAGCCATAAACGATTATGGAGGACACGGCAGATAGAGATAGGATTCTACACAGATTTACAATTATATTTTAGTATTATTTCAGGCCGTAGAATGCAATGGTGCATTTAAAACCGCTCCAGTCGGAGATGTCGGTTGTACTGGGCCTTAACGTTCCCACAAGGTTGCAGCGGGCGGCGGCCAGGGTGCTTGCCACGTGATGTGGCTGTTCGGCTGTGAAAAGCTGACGTAGCATCGCTCTCTGCCTGTTATCAGTCGTTGCTCGCCATCACTCGTGGAGTACGTCCAGACTCAGGCACTTTTCACCTGCTCGCTCTGCCCCGACGCTATCGCTTCCCGGTAACGGTCACCCTTTCACTCGTGTCTCTATAATTCGTCACGTTGCGTGTGCCTTCTCGCAATACCCTAGCTACCCTTCCTCTTTCTCACGGTACAAGACTAACAGCATCGTTCCCTAGTAGCAGCTAGAAGTAGTCGTAAATAAGGTACGGCTCGGCAACAAGTCTCGTTGGCTGACCGTTCTTGCTTGTATGATATGATGTTGACATAAGCATTTTACTAAAGTATAATGGAAGATTAATGTCACACGTGGCAATGCTGTTTGGGTTAATATTACGACTACTAACATTTACGACGTATTATAATGTTTCCATTAGTAGTTTCTCGTTTAAGACTTCATTGGTTTCAAATACGTATGATCCTAATAGGTTTGTTATTACCTTCAACACGATAACGCTTGATCACTCTTCACCAAGAATTTCCAAGCTATCTTTACCGCACAGGAAATACCGTTTGATATTTGTCCTAGAAACTGGATTAACATTAGCCCTATTAGAATGGTGTACCGTAAGTTCAATTGTCATGTAAGATAAGAAAAGTTCTGCATTTACAAGGAAGAACATGACAAGTAATAGTTCAGAAATACATGAAAAGCTCACATTTCCTGCCTTGATACAAAAAACGATTTATAGCAGTTCAGTAACAGTCACAGAACATGTGTTTTTCCCCATTTTTTTTAAATCTTACACACTGATTTCCATAAAAAAAGAATAAATAACTTAAAAACTGTAGTTGGTTAAATTACGCCTCTGATAAATTGGCATGTATCTAACGGGTGGAACAGGATCATGAGATATATGTGAGGCGAAAACATAGTTAGAAAAAAGCATTTATATTAGAACTACGAACGTACTTAAAATGTATAAAATGAATGTGGAAATTTGGTGTAGCTCAAGCAATGTTTAATACGTAGCTGAGCAGCAATATTGGTTGCAGATGCAATTTATAAAGGTGTTTAGGAGCCCCTATGAAGGAATCACCATTCGTCTGCAATGCTACTGATGCTGTAGTATCGATCTGGGAGCAGGGTTGTGAGCATGACTGCCAATAGTCTCCCCAGTTTGCGGTGTGGTATTCAGATAAAGATATGTAGTTGGCAACTCCGCAAGTGGTATCATTAGCTAAGGTGAATTCATCACTTATTGAGCGGTCACAGCCGCACTAGGTAGCCGGCGCCTTGCACGGTCCGTGCGGCTCCCCCCGTCGGAGGTTCGAGTCCTCCCTCGGGCATGGGTGTGTGTGTTGTCCATATCGTAAGTTAGTTTAAATTAGATTAAGTAGTGCGTACGCATAGGGACCGATGACCTCAGCAGTTTGGTCCCGTAGCCCTTACCACAAATTTCCAAATTTCCGTTTTGAGCCGTCACAACTGCGTACATAAGTATCAATGATATTATTTCTACAGTCGTTCCAGATGTAGTTCCGCACGGGAAAACAAGTATGTGTGCCCACCTACAGCACACAGCGACTCCAACCTGCCAGTACTTCTTCCTGTAAGGCAAAGGTTAAAAAAATAGCATTTACGTCCCGCCGACGAAGAAGTAATTATAGACAGAGCACAACCTTGGACTGGCGAAAGATGAACAGGAAGATCAGCTGTGTTACTTTCTAAGGAACCATCCAAGCATTTGGCTTGGGCGATTTAAGAAAACCAATGCAAATCTGCATGTCAATGGTGGGACGGCGATTTCAAAAGCCGTCCTCCCCAATGCGAGTCCAGTATCTTACGACTGTTCTGGCTCGAAACCTGGTTAGGCACAAAGTTTTAATCTGTTAGGAACTTTCCTCACAGCGTACATTACCCTGCACAGCAAAAGATGATTCTGAAAAAAGTATAGGTTTTGGTTCGGGTGCTCTTCGCTATATCTTTCTCTTAGCAGTGCTGATTCTACAAGATATACATCTAAGTGGCTCCTGAGCTAGAGCAGTAGGAGAGAGGTGCTGGCACATTGAAGTCGTGTGGATTATAGTGATCGCACACTCGATAAGAACATTAGCCAGTGAAAGACAACGGCCTAGACGATAACGGCTTCAGAATTCTCTCTTAGTCACAACATGTCTACTGCCACTTTTTAACTGTTACTTATCATTATACGAGAAGAGGTTGGCCCTTCACTGATACTGTGTACATTGCCACGGTAAACGCTTCCTCTCGTGGAGAGGAGTTAGTAGTACACACGTCGTTGGTCGCCTTACATAAAAAAAGAAATAGAAATTCTTCTACAAGCCTTTTACACACTTTATTTCACGATAAGGCAATAGGGTGCCTGCTGCAAAGAGAAACTATTGTTATGATGGATGTTGGGTCTTTCTTTTGACTCATAACAGTAAATATCAGTCATCATCGGCAACAGACGTTGCATTTGACAGTCCCTGGATGACTTCCATGGATGCCGGACCTCTAGTTAGAAAACTGTTGTCACTGATGATCTAAAAATGTAATGAGCGTGTGGCATTGTGGAGGCCCCATCCCGGGAAGTTCGTCCGCCAAGTGCAAGTCTTATTTCAGTCGACGCCTTATTGGTCGATTTGCGCGCCCATAATGAGGATGAAATGACGATGACGACAAAACAACACCTACTCCACGAGCGGAGAAAATCTCCAACCCGGCCGGGAATGGAACCAGGGTCCACTGCATGAGAGGCGTGCAAGTAACCACTTTTTTTAATGATCTCATTTTGCTCGTTATTGATCGTTGTATTTATTCCGAACGGACGTCCCATGGCGCTTGTTCAAGTTCAACGTTGATACATTTACTCAGTTGTTTTATTACAGAGGGCAGCTAACCCTTTGATCGAACACGCTAAGTTAGCGAGCTGGCAATCTCATTTTGTTCGTTACTGGCCGTCGTATTTGTTCGGGCCGCGTGGAGTGGCAGCGTGATTTGACGTGCCATGTCACGTATCAGGTGGCCCCTCCCGCCGGAGGTTCGAGTCCTCCCTCGGACATGGGTGTGTGTGTTGTTCTTAGCATATGTTAGTTTAACTAGTGTGTAAGTCTAGGGACCGATGACCCCAGCAGTTTGGTCCCTTAGGAATTCACATACATTTGAACTTTTTTTGTTCGGAGTGGATGTCCCATGACGCTTGTTCAAGTTCATCACTGATCCATTCACTCACATCTTTTATAACAGAGGGCAGATAACACTTTGAGCTACGGTCTGGAACCGCGCGACCGCTACGGTCGCAAGTTCGAATCCTGCCTCGGGCATGGATGTGTGTGACGTCCTTAGGTTAGTTAGGTTTAAGTATTTCTGTGTTCTAGGGGACTGATGACATCAGCAGTTAAGTCCCATAGTACTCAGAGCCATTTGAACCATTTTGAACACTCTGAGCGAACACGCTGAGCTACCGTGTTGGCTAAACCACATTGGTCGACTTGCGCGCCCGTGATGAGGATGAAATGATGATGAGGACAACACAACACCTAGTCCAAGAGCGGAGAAAATCTCCAACCCGGCCGGGAATCGATCCGGGGCCCGATGCATGGGAGGTAAGCACGTAACCACTCAGCTAAGCAGGCGGACACTGATATGTAAAATAGAAAAAATGGTTCAAATGGCTCTGAGCACTATGGGACTTAACATCTGAGGTCATTAGTCCCCTAGAACTTAGAAGTACTTAAACCTAACTAAGGACATCACACACATCTATACCCGAGGCAGGATTCGAACCTGCGACCGTAGCGGTCGTGCGGTTCCAGACTGAAGGGCCTAGAACAGCTCGGACACACCGGCCGGCTGTGAAATAGAAGGACAGACGTTTTACCACTTGGCTTTGGAAGCTTGGTCCACCCTCAAATTACCTGCTGTACTTCACCGCAGTTCCTCCCCTAAATACTCGTACTGCCTCATCGCCGTTCGATTATCGCAGCTGTTTTGCCACATTCCTGTGGATATTACTGAAGTGAAGTACAGCGTTACAAGTTTACACATGCCATGATTGGGTCATGCTACTATGGTAACTAGATACTCAAACGTGCTGTTATTTTTTATATTTCTCCAAGTTATTGTTGTTTTGTATTTGCAATAGTATGAAATGCTAACCTTCCGAAGCTCCTTTCGTCATATGAAACTAAAATTGTATGTTCTTGTCGAAGTTATTTAATGTTTTGCTTTTTTTATGTTGCAGTGCGTGCTGTTGGTAGCAACAAAGTGGAAAAGAATAGCAGAGATGAGAGGAATACGAAATTGCAGCATGGGGACCGAACTGCAGGCGGGCTTCTGGTCAGAAAGCAGAGATAACATGGTCGTGGGACGCCGACCGTGGTTCTGGCACGGGAGCGGTCACGACTGGAGTTTCGTCGTCCGCAACTACGTCTGCATACAAGACTGTCGTGTGATGGTTTGTAAGTTCCATTCGTGGGTGTGATGTCGGAAAAAGTCCTTCGCACGCTTCCGCTAATAGTAGTTTGACTTATTTTGTTTGCAGTCTCAAAACTCTCAAATGAAACGGTATATAATCCAACAGCTAAGCCGGCACCGAATCGAATCCGTCCTGCGGATAATGACGAGGGCCAGTGTGCCAGCCACTCGCGATGTGATTTTTAGGCGGTTTCTCACATCCGACTATGTGAATACTGGTCTGGTCTCACGTTAAGCCTCAGTTGGGGTGGGGTGAGATGTGTGTAGGAAGGGACGAGGGAGACAGGGGGAGGTGAGTGGTGGCGACAGAAAGGGCACCTTATGTGAGAGGCTGAATGATATTCTGTATTTTACCTTAAAACGTGTTCTCGGAATTTCACACATCAGTCATCGCGATTTTGGAAGATTTTCTTTAAACGTAAATCATTTAGATATTTCTGCATTTTTATGACATTTTCCGGCAAGTGCAATAAATTTCTAACCGATCCAGCTGCTCCGATATCTGCATAGTCTGTCCTCTCTTGGGCCAACGTGGTATGTATTCACGTACTGGAACAGAATACGTTGTACGAGTGTTTCAGAAGCATCCTCTTTTGTAGACAAACTGCAGTTTTCCAAAGTTCGGACAATAAACTGAAAAGTGATTGGAGAAAGAGCAGTTTTTAGGTTACCGTCTACGATAAGGCCAATAGAGACAAAGCTCAAATACAGACTGGGAAGGGAATTTGCCGCGTTCTCTGTCGTTACAAACTAGGTAACGGCTCGAAAGTGAGTATATGTCATCGCAATAGTTAGACATCTTCTGAATAGAAGTTAGATATTAAAATAAATTTACGGTAGTCTTCGAAAATGGTGTATCTATATAAATGTATGTATAAAGAGAACCGATTAGTCGTTAGGTAGGTCGGACATTTTGTGACATTTCAACTTGCACTTGAGAATGGCTATAAAGCCAAAATGATGACTATGTGAAATAAAGGAATGGTAATTTACAGTTTATTGGCAAGAATTTCTTTCAAAACGGTTGCGTATGTAACGGGAATGACTCTAGTGCGCGGCTATACTTGCAAACTCGTGTACTCGTTGTCCTTTTTGAGCGAGTCGAGTTCTCTTGCACCCGAGAACAGACTCAGGCGACGAGTGTACTGAGGCACAGACTGACACGTCGAGTCTAAGGGTCACGGAGATGACATCACCGTACACACTGGCGAGTTTAAAGCGAGAATATGGAATTCATTTCTCGCCTCTTTCAGGACTGATCACCTTCTCAATAGATACTAAAAACTGCTTGATACTTCTAAATTTTCTTTTAGGCCCAGGTATTGCGCCCATCTGAACTCTGCAGACAGTTCGTCATTCACGAGGACGATTGTCAGTACTCATATTTTCAGGTCTGAGATTTCAATAAAGATGGAGAAAATCTGCATATAACTGCTAAGTGCCGAACCTACGACTTATCTTAGTAGATAGGTTAACGAAAGGCAAACCCACGTTTATAGCGGTTGCAGACTTAGGGAAAGCTTTTAACGCTGCTGACTGGAGCACTCTCAGTCAAACTCTGAAGGTGGCACGGATAAAATACAATGAGCAGTGAAAGGGTATTTACAATTTGTACACGAAGCAGATGATGGTTATAAGAGTCAAGGGGCAAGAAAGGGAAGCATTAGTTGAAAAGAGAGTGAGACAGGGTTTTAGGCTATCCCGGGTGGTATTCGATCTGTATATTGAGCAAGCAGCAAAAGGAAACAAAAAAAAATTTGGAGTAGGAATTAAAATCCAAGCGGAAGAAATAAAAACTTTGAGATTTGCCGATGACATTGTATTTCTGTCAGAGACAGCTAAGGACTTGAATGAAGAGCTGAATGGAATGGACAGTATCTTGAAAGTAAGATATAAGATGAACATTAACAAAAGCAAAACGAGAATAATGGAATGTAGTCGAATTATATTAGGTGATGCTGAGGGAATTAGATTAGCAAATGAGACACTTAAAGTAGTAGTTGAGTTTTGCTATTTGGGCAGCAAAGTAAATGAGGATACTCGAAGTAGAGAGGATATAAAATATAGACTGGCAATGGTAGGGAAAGCGTTTCTGAAGAAGAGAAATTTGTTAACATCGAGTATAGATTTAACTGTCAGGAAGTCTTTGTTGACTGTACATTACATGGAGTTTAGCCATGTATGGAAGCAAAACATGGACGATAAACAGTATAGACAAGAAGAGAATAGAAGCTTTGGAAATGTGATACTACAGGAGAATGCTGAAGATTAGATGGGTAGATCACGTAACTAATGAGGAGGTACTGAATAGAATTCAGGAGAAGAGGAATTTGTGGCACAACATCACTAGAAGAAGGATCGGTAGGTAGGACACGCTCTGAGGTATCAATAGATCACCAATTTAGTACTGGAGGGAAGCGTGCAGGGTAAAAATCGTAGAATGAGGCTAATAGATGAATACACTAAGCACATTCAGAAGGATGTGGGTAGCAATAGTTATTCGGAATGAAGAGGTTTGCACGGAATAGAGTAGCATGGACAGCTGCATCAAACCAGTCTTTTGACTGAAGACCACTACAACAGAGCTGAGCATTGAGAGACCTTTTCTCCCTTTTCCCCCCTCGAGACCCATCACTCTTGCTACGGAATTGCTTTTACAGAATCGCAGAGCTTATATCGCTGCACACAGTGGAATGTGGATACATGATTTTGGTACTGCGTGTATATGTTTTACTTTGTTTCGCAGTTTTCTGTATTCTTCGTAACGTCCAGTCGTCGAACACGACCTAAAGTGCCTTTTCGGAGCATTAACATTGTTCATCATTTGACATACACTATCTGATGAAAACTATCCGGACACCTATTAGTGGATATTAATATGGCGTTTGTCCACCTGTCGTCCTTATGGCGGCTTGAAATATGCTGGGCACACTTTCAATTGGGCATCAGAATGTCTATGGAGGAATAGCAAACCTTTCTTCCTCGAGACCCGAGATCGGAGAAGGTAGTGATGTCGGACGCTGGGCTCTGGAGCGACCCGAAGGTATTCTACTGGGTTTAGTTCTGGACCCTGGAAAGCCTAGTCGATTTCAGAAATGTTGTTGCCAAAGCCCACTGCCTCACAGATGTTGCTTTATGACATGGGACGTGGTCACGCTGTTACAATCAGCCATTGTCTCCGAACTGTTCCTCTAATGCGAACAGTACATAATGCTGTAGAACGTGCTCATATCCTTCCGCATTTAACATTTTCTGAAGCACAATAACGGGACCACATCCTAACCAAGAAAAATACCCCTTCCCCCTTCCGTAACACCACCTCCTCCGCTCTTTACTGTTGGCACAACAGATGATGACTGGATAACGTTCTCCAGGCATTCGCCATATCCAAACATTTCCATCGGATTGCCACAGGGTATTTCCATCGGACTGCCAATGGGTATAGAATGATTCGTCACTCCAGATCGCTCGTTTTCAGTTATCGACTGTCCAGTTGCGTCACTCTTACACCACGCCAAGCTACTACAGAAATGTGTGGCTTATGAGGAGCTGCCCGACCGTTGTACCTCGTTCGTTTTGACTCACTACTCGCAGTCATTCTGCTCTTTGGACTGTTGAAAGCACTTGGGAACTCACGAGTGGACGAGTGGTTTATTCCGCTGACTTCATACAGTTTCTATTACCCACCCTCCGCAGTGCTCGACGGTCCCTGTCCTTTAGTACATAAGGCCTCTTCGTCTTCGTTTATCTGTAGTTGTTCCTTCGTTTTTCCACTTCACAGTCACTCCATCGAAAGTGTCCGCAGCTGGTGGTCTTGCGCACGGGGTCCCGGTTTCGATTCCCGGCGGGGTCAGGAATTTTCCCTGCCTCGAGGTGACTGGGTGTTGTTGTGTTGTCTTCATCATCATCATTCATCCCCATTACGGTCGGAGGAAGGCAATGGCAAACCACCTCCGCTACGACCTTGCCTTGTTGGGTCTTGCGCATCGTTCAAAAAAATGGCTCTGAGCACTATGGGACTTAACTTCTGAGGTCAACAGTCCCCTAGAACTTAAAGCTAGTTAAACCTAACTAACATAAGGACATCACACACATCCATGCCCGAGGCAGGTTTCGAACCTGCGACCGTAGCGGTCGCGCAATTCCAGACTGTAGCGCCTAGAACCGCTCGGCCACTCCCGATGGCGTATCGCTCCCTACACTCCTCGGAGTATGGGACCTCATCGTCATCACCGAAAGTCGACTTGGGCGGTTTTGGAAGGGCTGAAATGTCCTTGATGGATGTGTTACTCAGATGACATCAAATGCCTAATCCACCTTCGAAGTCACTTAGTTCACCTGACCAATCCAATTCTGCTGTTACTGTTACTGTTTCTCTGTTGATAACTCTACACACTCTGCTTCCTTTTATGCTGGTGGGTCGGCTCTCCTTATACCTAGTGGCCAATGCCGCATTACATATGGGACTCTGAATACTTATGATCAGATAATGTAATTTAAATGACAGACAAAGCGCCGGAGTTCTTCTAACTCGCACTGCACATGTTTAGCATCATGTTTGTCGTTGAGAAGCTGTGAGCTTATCAATAAATTTACGAATCATGCTATTTATTATTGGCCCCTGTCAATTAGTTTCTAATGTCCCCTATGCACACTTCATCTTACTTGTTTCTCTTGGCTGATCTTATGTCCAAAATAACCAGTTTCTTTCGGGCTTAAAGTCTAACCGGAAAGTTTCACGAGCGTTTGTTCTTTAATATTCCTTGGCGCGACGCAAACATATATGATCTTCCTCTACAAAGGGAGAATGTAGGTCTTCATTTAATGTCGAGTTGACTTCCAGTTTATTAGAGACGTATCGCAAGCATAGATGGCCTTTACCTTGTTACAGAAACCAATACGGCTTTCGTCTTCAGGAAACGTAAATCAGGAAATTAACAAGTTGTTGAGTTTTAAAAGATTATAGTGCCATTTGGAATGACATCTACATAATTCATACCTCTAGTGTAAAAGCAGTTAAATGGGGAAAATAGTGAAAATACTTTGTAGTTATGTACTCTAAAGGATTCTGAATTTGGCTTCCATTTTTAATTTTTACTATTGGCGTGTCAAATAATTTCAATAACTTAATGAAAACTGTACAGGTTACACTTAGTACACAGGAGTCGAGATCGCATGTAAAATTTAACGGAGCCAAGTATCAGCAGTGCCGCTCATCAATACAGAGAGCCGGCCTCTGTGGCCGAGCGATTCTAGGCGCTTCAGTCCTCAACCGCGCTGCTGCTACGGTCGCAGTTTCGAATCCTGCCTCAGGCATGGATGTGTCTGATGTCCTTAGGTTAGTCAGGTTTAAGTAGTTCTAAGTCTAGGGGACTGATGACCTCATATGTTAAGTATCATAGTACTTACAGCTATCAATACAGACTGCCAGAGTGGAAATATTATGTTAGCGTCTAGCAAGTACGCGACCACTGCCGTAAGACAGAACTCTTTCTAAACGTTACGTTTTTAATGGCTTTCGGAACGTGCCCATACAGCCATCTAAACACTGAAAATGTTATATTATAGACTGCAGTTTGTTTTGACACTTCAAAGTAGACATTAGTGTAAGTCGTACCCTGGTACGAAGTTACATAGGCCTAACAAAGGACTGATTTCGCTATATAATAACCTTTACAACTACAGTATACTGAAACAGATAAACTAGACGAAAATGTAACACAGGATAAAAATCCTAAGTAAGACAATAAAAAAAATAGGGAGAACTTCAGCGCTGCCACTGCAATTGTTTCTGCAGAAGGAAATCGACGCAATGTCGTGTCATGCTGCAGTCCAGCCCAAAACGTCAAATACTCCACGCAGCCGTTTTCACATCGATGAGAGAAGCATACAACTACAACCGTTATGCTTAGCAAAAGGCCGGCCGCTGTGACCGATCGGTTCTAGGCGCTTCAGTCTGGAAACGTGCGACCGCTACGGTCGCAGATTCAAATCCTGCCTCTGGCATTGGTGTGTGTGATGTCCTTAGGTTAGTCAGGTTTAAGTAGTTCTAAGTTCTAGGGAACTGATGACCTCAGAAGTTAAGTCCCATAGTGCTCAGAACCATTTGAACCATTTGAACTTAGCAAAAGATCTAGCCAAGAACCCGAGAAAATTCTTGTCCTACGTAAAACCGCTAAGCGGGTCGAAGACTTCTATCCAGTTACTCGTTGACCAAACTGTTCTGGCAATAGAAGGCAGCAAAAGGAAAGAATAAGTTTTAAATTTCGCGTTTGAGAAATGATT
Organism: Schistocerca gregaria; assembly: GCF_023897955.1. Lineage (NCBI taxonomy): Eukaryota > Metazoa > Arthropoda > Insecta > Orthoptera > Acrididae > Schistocerca > Schistocerca gregaria. Next base: position 472,928,092 of record NC_064931.1, read on the forward strand.
GAAGCAGGAGGATCGAATAAGCATACCGTCGTTTGACCATCACTCAGACTCCAGTATGGAGAACATAGTAACCCTGGTGTAGAGAGGCTACTGAAAGAGTTGAAAACAAGAAAGTTGCCATATCCGCATGAAGAGTACTTTACGCCATTGGCGCCTTAATTAGCTTGCATTTGGCGCGAATCCCTCATCCAGTGCAACGTACTAAACGACTCCAAAAAAGCACAGATAATTTCTATATAAAAGAAGGGCAAAATAACGGACTTGAAAAATTATAGACCAATATCCTTAACATCGGTTTGTTGCACAGTTCTTGAATATATGTTTGGTTCGAATATAATAACTTTCCTTGAGAAGGAGGAGCTTCTGTACAAAATGGGCACGGATTTAGAAATCATCTGTCGTGCGAAACACAGCTCGCCATTTGGTCACGTGATATCCTGCGAACCATGGATGAAGGTCAACAGGCAGATTTCGTATTCCAAGGTTCCCGGAGAACGTTTGACACAGTGCTCCACAGCTGACTGTTCACGAAGGCACAAGCACATTGAATAGGTTCCCAGATACGTGAGTGGCTCGGAGGCTTCTTAAGTAATAGAACCCGGTACGATATCTATGATGGCGAGAGACAAGGGTATCGTCTGGAGTGTCCCAAGAAAGTTTGGCAGGACAGCTATTATTCTCTATACAAACAAATGATCTGACGAACAGGGTGAGCAGCAATCTGTTACTGTTTGGTGATTATGCTCTGTTAAACGGGAAGGAGGGTGCAAGACGAGTTAGAGAAAATTTCTAGTTGGTAGCTTCTCTAAATGTAGAAAAATGTAGGTTAACGTAGATGAGTATGAAAAACAATCCTATAATGTTTCAATACAGCACTATTAGCGAGCTAGTTGACACAGTCACGTCGATTAAATACCTAGGCGTAAGTTGCAACGCGATATGAAGTGGAACAAATATGTAAGATTTGCGCTACGGAAGGCGAATGCTAGACTCCGGTTTATTGGGAGAAGTTTAGGAAGTTGTGGTTCATGTGCAAAGGAGCCCACGTACAGGACTTTACTGGGACCAATTCTTGAAAACTGCTCGACTGTTTGGAATTCCCAATCGATCGGAGCAATTCAGAGGCGGATAGCCACATTTGTTACTCGTAAGTTCGATCAAAGCGCGAGTATTACGGAGATGCTTCGTGAACTCATGTGAGAATCCGTTGTACGAAGAGTAGGTTCATTTCACGGAACCTATTGAGAAAATTTAGAGAACCGGCATTTGAAGTTGACCGCAGAACAATTCTACTGCCGCAAACGTACATTTCGCGTAAGGACCACGGAGATAAAATAAGAGAAATTATGGCTGGTACGGAGCGATATAAACAGTCGTTTTTCCCTCGTCTATCTGTGAGTGGAAAGGGAATAACTAGTAGTGGTGCAAGGTACCCTCCGTCACGCACCATACAGTGGCTTGCGGAGTATGTACGTAGATGAAGATGTACATTGCTCTAGCGGCGATTTCACACTGTGAACGAAGATCTAAAGTCTGTCACAGTCACGTGGAGAATATGGAGGTCACCCCGTGCAGTTGTCACTTTGCATAAGCTCTCTATCCACTCTTTCCACACAGGGGTCACCCTCATAGTAGCATTCCCTTTACTCGCTGAAGTGTCACAATACGCCTACCCATCTATTCTCCCACGTGCACATGACTTTTATCATTAGTAATATAAGAAGGGTACGCAAAAGGAGTCGGGGGGGGGGGGGGGGGGAGGGGGATGGGGGGATGGAAAGCTCTCATATTTTGCCCAGTTCTCAAGTCCCATTAGGAGTAGGTTACAGTACGTTTGTTCGCCCAATGCTTGAATACTGCTCAGCAGTGTGGGATCCGCACCAGGTAGGGTTGATAGAAGAGATAGAGAAGATCCAACGGAGAGCAGCGCGCTTCGTTACAGGATCATTTAGTAATTGCGAAAGCGTTACGGAGATGATAGATAAACTCCAGTGGAAGACTCTGTAGGAGAGACGCTCAGTAGCTCGGTATGGGCTTTTGTTAAAGTTTCGAGAGCATACTTTCACCGAAGAGTCAAGCAGTATATTGCTCCCTCCTACGTATATCTCGCGAAGAGACCATGACGATAAAATCAGAGAGATTAGAGCCCACACAGAAGCATACCGACAATCCTTCTTTCCACGTACAATACGAGACTGGAATAGAAGGGAGAACCGATAGAGGTACTCAGGGTACCCTCCGCCACACACCGTCAGGAGGCTTGCGGAGTATGGATGTAGATGTAGATGTAGAAGTAAAAGAAAGAGTGTACCTTTTCATGACTTTTCAGGAGGACGAGAACATCCTGTATGTTCTGAAGCATTGTCTCTGGTGCCGGGTGGTAAGAGCTTCAATCTTTTTATGGTGTATCTGTGCGCTACGGCGAAATTCGGCCAAGCACTAAGGATATAAAATGGGAAATGATGTGGGAACTATTATATATTATGCTGACGATGCTGTACCGATAGCAAATAGTGAAGATAATGTATAAAGATTACGTCATCAATTCAAAAACCAGGTAAGCCATATAACTTGCAATACTCACCTAAAAAATCGAAGAGTATGGTGATATCAAGAAGATGTAAATTAGAAGAGATGGTGTGTCAATTGAACAAGTGATGAGCTTAAATTATCTAGAGACCGTTATCACCGGCTATAAAGGCTTTATGATGGAAGCGAATAACCAAGTCAAAAAGACACTAACAGTAGCCGGATGCCTGCAAAATACTGTATGGAGATAAAAATTTATGACAGCTGAGGGAAAAATAAAAGTATGTAAAACAATGGTGCGACCAGTTGTGACACATGCAGTAGAACTAGAGCGGAAACGAAAAAGGCAAAACAAAGGATAACGGCAGTGGAAACGAAGGTATAAAGCCAGGGAGCTAGCATGTAGGAAAGGGTAAAACATGTATCGATAAGGCACCAGTGTGGAACATAAGCTATAAGTAAACGAATGAAGACTAGCAAGACTCCACAAGAACGTCCTCAAGGGAAACGACTAGCTGACGGACGACCACCTAAATGATGGGACCCACGGAATGAGACCAATAAACAGGAGCAACCCTAATCATCAGAAAAAGAAGAAGAATATGGAGTGTGTTTATCACAGTGTTCGCCGGCCGCGGTGGTCTCGCGGTTCTAGGCGCGCAGTCCGGAACCGTGCGACTGCTACGGTCGCAGGTTCGAATCCTGCCTCGGGCATGGATGTGTGTGATGTCCTGAGGTTAGTTAGGTTTAAGTTGTTCTAAGTTCTAGGGGACTAATGACCACAGCAGTTGAGTCCCATAGTGCTCAGAGCCATTTGAACCATTTATCACAGTGTTCCCATTTTCAAGAATTAATTTTCATAACATGTAGAACTCAAGTTTACTGATTTTGAGATTTTTGAGCAATATCTCAGAATTTTGTATTAGCGTTCGAGAGGGATGGTGTTCAAATCCCCGACAAGCCGTAAATTCAAAATTTTCCTGGCTTTTCTGAATAACTTTAGGCAAACCGGAGAACAGTTCCTTTCCTATCTATTAGTTCATTTACAGTTACGACCGTTTTCCAGCAACTGGAAAGTACGAGGCTGGAAAAAGTAAAACGGTCGGTCGCCTTCGGGAAGAACGCGATCCGTCTAGCACGCCCATCGACAGGAGGACATGGTTTCCGAGAATTCCAGCGCCGTAGGCTGCCAGGGCGTGGACGAAGTCACTGAAGCGACATTTTGCTACCGAACACTATACATCGTAAACGAAGAAATCCAGCCTGACGCAGAAACGTCGACAGTTTTCACGGAATCTCCAGAAGTCAGCGGGAACGCGCTGGGCGGGGTTGTGATAAGAGCTGGACGCCCGCGGCTTAGGAACCAGGAGTGCTGAGCTCTCGGCTCGCAGTACTGCTCGTGCAACTCCGGCTAGAAATGAGACATTCTTCGTTGCGTGTAGGCATTCCGTACGGCTGTAGCAGCGATTAGGGGCGTGTGCTGTCAGTAGTGCGTCGCAGACGCTCCACGGAACCGCCGAACCAGCTGACTTCCGACGAGGAATCCGGTTGTCGTGAGGCAGTGAATCATGGGTCTGATTCGAAACATAGGGGCAATTACGCCTGCCGGTACAGAACCTCTGTGAGACAGCTGTACTGTCAGCCATCATAATCGACAGTTCATCAACGACGTCACCACGGCATATAAAAGTGGAAGGGACTAGTTCCCACCGAGCGCAGTAGCTGGCAGAGCGTTGTGAGGCCACCATCAGCTGACATCGACCTCGCCTGCGGTACTGAGGTAAGAAACAATTCTTACTTTTTTACATATATGTATTTCTTGCAGCACTTTGCTCACAGTTTTTCACGAGTGATTTTATCATCCACTTGTAACGAGTTTTACTTTTATTTTGTTCGGATGTTCACTAATGTTCTTATTCACGTCTGTAGTGTAACATGCAACAGGCTTTGTGCGACTGCGTAAAATACATTTTAAGCGTGCTGTTTTATGATTTCATTCGTAAGTTATTCGGCGTTTTTAACCGAATTGATTCAGCGGCCAAACAGAGGAGCGTACTATATTAGGTAACAGATTAGCCACTTCAGTGAAATACGTGTGCTTAAAAATTCCATCGTTTCGAGGTGTTTAAATTTTTACGTAATTTCGTGTCAAGGCCGATGGGACAGAAACAAAACAAGTGTGAGTGTGTTTGGTATCACTGAATACTGTGTATTTTATAACTTCTCTTCGTTACGCATGTTTCGCGTGGAATGTTGACGAAATACTGCGAATGAGTATTTTTTTTTATCGACGCAACCCAGTTAGAAGTGTCATCCATGACGGGTTTTGCTAAGGCGTATTCTTATTTTCAATGGATTATTATTTCCTTTATTTTTGGGTGCTGATAACTGGATGTAGAATATTGAAATCGATTTTGAGCGTCCAAAACGCGGGGCGTGGTACGTTAGAAGGCACATTTGCCACTGTACAAAATACGTGTGCTTCAATATTCCTTCGTTGAATTAAAAGTATTTCGAGATTTTTAAATTTTTACCTTATTTCGTGCGACGACCGATGAATGTTGACGAATTATTGCGAATGAGTAAAATTTTTTATCGATACAACACAGATATGTCGTCCACGATGCGTTTTGTGAAAGTGTTTTCTCATTTTCAGTGGATTATTATTTTCTTTCCTTTTGGGTGATGATGTCTGAAAGTAGAATAACACGTTACAGGCTATTTAAATCCATACTGAGAGGACTAAATGTAGGGCATATTACGTTAGATGACGCATTTTCCGATGCAGTAAAATGTGCTTAAATATTCCTTCATAGAGTTAAATATATTTCGAGATTTTTAAGTTTTTATCTAATTTCGTCTGAATTCCGATGGAAAAAATCAAAACAAGTGCGAGTGTGTTTGGTATCTTTAGATACTGTGTACTCGTAATTCATAATTTCTCTTAGTTACCCACGTTTTGCAAGGAATATGAACGAAATATTGCGACTAAGTAAAACTTTATCAATACGACCCAGTTAGATGTGTCATTCACGACGCGTTTTGAGAAGATATCTTCTCATCGTCAGTGGACTGATATTTTGCCACTGCACTAAAATACGTGTTATTAAATATTCCTTCGTTGAATTAAAAATATTTCGAGATTATAAAATTTTTACTTAAATTCGTGCGAAGCCCGATGGGACAGAAACAAAACAAGTGCGAGTGTGTTTGATATAATTAGATATTCTGTTCTCGTATTTCATTATTTCTCTGCGTTACCCATGTATCGCATGGAATGTTGACGAAATACTGCAACTGAGTAAAATTTTTCATCGATGCAACCCAATTAGAAGTGTCATCCACGACGCGTTTTGAGATGGCATATTCTCACCTTCTATGGATAATTATTTTCTTTACTGTTGCCGCGCGAGGTAGCCGCGCGATCTAGGGCGCCTTGCCACGGCTCGCGGGGCTCCTCCCTGTCGGAGGTTCGAGTCCTCCCACGGACATGGGTGTGTGTGTGTGTGTGTGTGTGTGTGTGTGTGTGTGTGTGTGTTGCCCTTAGCGTAAGTTAGTTAAAGTTAGATTAAGTAGTGTGTAAGCCCAGGGGCCGATGACTGATGAAGTACAGAGTAATTTGACGGGCTTTAAAACATGTCAGTAGACATAGGGTTATGTAATTCCTTTACAATTCAGTTCACTTATAATACTATTGACTCTAAAAACAGTATTTCCCAGTACGCAGTAGCTACATAGTATACAAATGGTTATATCAGTAGCCATGCTGTAGCTTCTGATTGCCATCGTCTAAAGACCGAGGGAGGTGGCGCAGTGGTTAGCACACTGGACCCGCATTCTGGAGGACGACGGTTCACACCCGCGTCTGGCCACCCTGATTTAGGTTTTCTGTGATTTCCCTAAATCACTTCAGTCGAATTCCGGGATGGTTCCTTTGAAAGGACACGGCTGACTTCTTTTCCCACCCTTCTCCAATCTGATGGGACCGATGACCTCGCTGTTTGGTCCCCTCCCTCATACCAACCAACCAGCATCTAATGAATATTACGCAAATTAGGCAGTCTAGCGATTTCTATCAATAAGTACAAATAAGCAAAATATGTGGCTATGGTAACAGACCGATTTGTCACTTATCCCGAGGTCTAGATTAGGTGGTAGCGTTCTCGCTTCCCGCGCCCGTGTTCCCGGGTTCGATTCCCGGCGGGGTCAGGGATTTTCTCTGCCTCGTGATGACTCGGTGTTGTGTGATGTCCTGAGGTTAGTTAGGTTTAAGTAGTTCTAAGTTTCAGAGGACTGATGACCATAGGTGTTAAGTCCCATAGTGCCCAGAGCCATTTGAACCATTTGAATTTAGATTAGGTTGAAAGGTGACAGTCTGGTTGTGAATTGGCGAATCCAATGAATGTGAAAGCAAAAAACCTGGTCGTGCTCACAGACTGATTTGTAGATTCGCACACGATATAGGCTAGGTTGGAATTTGAGAGTTTGTTTGTGAGACGGTGAAGCCAGCAATTATAAAAGTAAATAATTATTCAAATTAGAATAAATTTTTAATATTACACGTTTTTAATCGGGCTAAAAAGTATAAGATGGGATCTCCTAGCCCCATACAGATTCCTAACACTATACAGTTTGTCCTGAAAATTTGTGACTGAGAATTTTTTATTACTATGAAAAAACTTGTAAGAGCGTCACTTTGTTCAGGTACGGACCACCTACAACACTGGAATTATTCTTGGAAACCACGCTCTTCCTACGATAAGCGTGCTGAACGGATTGCGTACCTTCCGAAGGAAATCGCACTGTTTATTTTCTCGAGTCTCATACGTGCCAGTTATTGGAGAACTGTCGTAATTGCAAATGAAGAAGTATTGGAATACTTAGCCTGAAGCTTATGATACCTGTTTCTATCAACTCGAAATGATCGTTCCCTATATCAGTGGCAACATGAATCGAACTTTGCATAAACTGTTTGTCAGTTGCCCTACGTTCCGACCGCTCCCATTTCGTCATAGTATTGTTACCCATCGTTATGTGCCAATACCATCAAGTGACCTACAGAAAAGCGCAGACTTTCTTTAACATGAATAACAAAAGAATAGAAATAACAGAAGCAGAAAGTTCTGTTAGATTAACTGGAGACGTTTGCCGCGTGAGTGGGAACTTTAAATGTTTTCGCTGAGACACGACGAGCGCCAGTTCAAACTTTTATTTCAGAATGTATTTAGAGTAAATTTCCTTACTGGAATTAATGTCGTGATAAACGAAATTTTTCACTCATGTAGAGGACTCTTTTGACATTATAAATGATAAATAGTTGCCATTCCCTACTACGTACCTGAAGCTCTTGCAAAAGATTGTAGTAGCTATGCACTATTCAATCCGCCATTCTGTGTTCTTCATTGGTTAGCCGAATAATATATATATATATATATAGGAGCGTGACCACAGATGGCAGTGTCAAACGTGGATGAAAAAATAAGATCACTCGGTGGAATCAGAGATACAGCCTCACGGGACAGCCTGATTACAATTCCCCCTGAATACTCAGAACATAATTAGCTCCCTTCTGTTTTTTAATGGCCGTTGATACCTCTCGAAAGAAACGTTCGATTTTACAAGGCTATATCTCTTAAAACATTACATAAATGTCTTTGCGGTACCTTTTACAGTCACGTTTAGGATCAAAATGTACATCTGCCTTTTATATAAGCGAAGCTGAAAGTTTCCGTTCGAAGGCCGTACAGTCCAGAATCGCTATGCCAATCAGTCAAAATCACCGTGAGTATTGAGGCAATCATCCCCCCAACGCAGCAGGTTGATGATCCCGTTTCGTAAAACACCGTAACCTGTTGCGTGAAGAAGTCCGTAACTACCTGTTGCACATCCTCGTCCGACAGGAATCCTCGACTCTTCAGGGCCTTTTATTACGGAAGCATAGGCGTGATAATTGTTGGAGAGAGTTCAAGACTATAGGATGAGTGCTCGAGTGACTCCCACATGAGTTGGCGTAACTTCTAGAGTTACGACATTTGCAAAACGAGAATGAGCATCCCTTGGCGCACTATTCCATCACCGGTCTTCAACGGACATGCTGTCCCATACACATTCTTCATTCACCGGTGCGTGTCTACAAATTTTTGACATTCTGCAGCCAAGAAAATAATAACAGCACGTTGGTCCTGTTTGGGAGGATTTGATAATAACTTCACCATTGTTCACGGTTCCGGATTTACGGCACACTCTTCGGAAAGACACGGCTGCCACACTAATCCCTTGTCCACATGTAGATGCCTATTCAACCTTATTGGGGTCGCGCTATGTTGCAAACACTCAGCAGAAATGTCCTCAAAAGGAAACTTTTGGATCGCCCCTTATATATCTGATCAAAAGTATACGGACACCTTTATTATGGTATGCGTCTCCTTCCACCTTTATGAGGGCTTAGACTCTGCTGGGGATACTTTCAGTGAGGCGTCTAAATGTCTGTGGAGGAACGGCAGCCACCCGGAGTGGCCTCGCGGCCTAGGGCGCCATGTCACTGATTGGGCGGCCGCTCCCGTTGGAGGTTCGAGTCCTCCCTCCGGCATGGGTGTGTGTGTTGTTCTTAGCATAAGATAGTTTAAGTTAGTTTAAGTAGCTTGTATGTCTAGGGACCGATGACCTCGGCAGTTCACACAAATTTGAACATTTTTTGAGGAACGGCAGTCCATTCTTCCTCAAGTGCTGAAACCAGAAAGGCCTGTGATGTTGGACGCTGGACCGGATTCGACGTTCTAACTCATCCCAGCAGTTTTCGATTGTATTCAGGTCGGGACTCTGGGCTCGCAGGCCATTTCGGGAATGTTATTACCCACAAACCATTGCTTTACGGATGCTGCTTTATGACAGGGTGCATTGTTATGCTGATACAGTCATCATCTCCTGACTAATTCTCTCCCGTACACAGTATACAAATCAGGATAATATGTTCATACCCTTACACATTTAGTGTGTCCTTAGCGCAATTGTTCTAGGCGCTCAGTCCGGAACCGCACGACTGCTGCGGTCGCAGGTTCGAATCCTGCCTCGGGCATGGATGTGTGTGATGTCCTTAGGTTAGTTAGGTTTAAGTAGTTCTAAGTTCTAGGGGACTGATGACCACAGATGTTAAGTCCCATAGTGCTCAGAGCCATTTGAACCATTTGAACCTTAGCGCAATATGGACCACATTCGATCCAAGAAAACACCAGATATCCCTCGTATTTCACTGTTGGCAGTATACATGATGGCAGGTAACGTTCTCCAGGCATCCGCAAAACCCTAACACTTACATTGGTTTTACAAAGGTATAAAGGTATCCGGACTGTAAGACGCACCTTAATTTTTAAACAATTTTCTAAAAAATAACATTTTTACCATTTTTATTGTTAGGCTGAAAGGCCAGACTAAAAGAAATTCTTAGTTTATAAAACCGAACTGATCTTTAAAATCCCTGAAAATCATCATTCTAACTATCTTCTTCTTCTTCCGCGTAGTAGTCATTGTTGTCCTCTTCATATGTAAGATGGTTTTCGCTGCTATCGAGAGCGTTACGTATGCCACACTTCTTGACACATTTACCAATAATGTCTTCTCTCACTCTAGGCCACGATTGTTTTATCCACTGACACCTGTTTGATTGTAGGTCGGCTCCCTTCGGCGTGAATTCATGTTAGGTTTCATCCATCATCCATTTTTTCCGTTCCTCTCGCATATACACTTTAAATGGTTTATTTATCGAACCATCAAGATGCTGTAATTGTGAAGTAAGTCGCCCTGGAATAACAGCAAGCTCTTTGTTACCCTGTCTCAATTTCTCTTTCATAGAATTTTTCAAATGAATACTAAACTGATATAGCAGAAGAAAACTCATCTTCAATAAACCGCCTTTCCTTCTCTCCCACACTCCGTTAATCCATAATTTCATACCAGCCTTGTCCATTCAACCCTTGTTGTATACGTGGAGAACAACACCTAGCAGTATTTGAGATTTACTTGCCCACCAATCGCGAATGGTTTTTTTCTGTTTGTGGAGCGCCGAAATGCTGCTCAGCTGCTCTGTTTCCCTGTTCTTCTGGATATGCTATTACTTTCAATTTATAGCCCCCATCAGACGAATGCCTTCACTTTTTTCCCATTATTAAATTAGCTTCTAACAAAAATAATGTACTTTTACCGATAATAGAAGTCACTTTCAGTTCAAATTCACTGGCACTGTAAACTGCAATGACGCATTATAGGCTATCTAGTGTTCCGGGTTTGTGATGGCGGGGCGGGGGGAAAACAGTTAGCAAGCTCGTGAATCCACGCAACTCACGTTCGTCGCATCGGTGCACAGCTGCGGCCAGTCGAATCCAGTGTTGTCAGATAAAGATAGGTTTCCCGCGCCATAAAATATATGGCTGGTGGGAATTTTAAATGAAGCACTGGACATTTTTATATTAATTTCTAGTACAAGACGCACCTGAATTTTGGAGGCAATTTTTAGAAGAAAAAAGTGCTTCTAATAGTCCATAAAATACGGTATCATAATTCGTCACTAAAAATTACTCGTTTCTAGTCATCCATTATCCAGTGCCGTCGCCCCTCACACCACCTCATGCGTCGCTTAGCACTGACTACAGAATGCGTAGCTAATGAGTATCTGCTCGACGGTGATTGTGATAGCTGGGCTACTGGTACCACTTTGGAGCTCACGACTGGGCCCTTCAGCCGATATCATGTTATTTCTTATAACCATCCTCCGCAATGCTCGACGCTCCCCACCGAGGAAGGTGGCGCTGTGGATGGCGCACTGGAATCGCATTCTGGAGGACGACAGCTCAAATCCCGATTCGGCCATCCACATTTAGGGTTTACGTGTTTTCCGGTTTCCTCATAGAAGCCAGGACAATTCCTTTCAGAGGGCATGACTGCTATCTTCCCCGATCCTTGCGTAATCCGAGCTTGTGCTCCTTCTCTAATAACCTCAATGTCGACGGTAAGTTAAAACTCTAATCTTCCTTACTTCGATGATTCCTGCCCGTCAGTACACTAAGTCTCCCTGGTTACCATTTAGCTGTAGTTGCTTCTTCGAGTCTCCACTTCACAATCACAGCTCCAGCAGCTTTAGGAGGGTTGAAATATCAAAAAATGGTTCAAATGGTTCTGAGCGCTATGGGACTTAACTTCTTAGGTCATCAGTCCCCTAGAACTTAGAATTACTTAAACCTAACTAAACTAAGGACACCACACACATCCATGCCCGAGGCAGGATTCGAACCTGCGACCGTAGCGATCGCGCGGTTCCAGACTGTAGCGCCTAGAACTGCTCGGCCACATCGACCGGCGTTGAAATACCCCTGATGGATTTGTTAGCCTGGTGGCATCCAATGCTTAGTCTAAGTTAGAAGTAACTGAAATCTCCGGACCTACACATTCTGTTGTTACTGGTTTTCCGCTGACAACAAAATACTCCCTTTTATACTGGTGACTCCGCCTCTGTTGTCAATGATTCCGTAGCGTATCTCAAATTAATGTAGAAAATGAGAGGGCTCGTAGAGTGGGTAAAAAAAACATATTTTACATAACAACCAATGTCCGAATCCCTCAGCGTACGGCGCTAGGTGTCGTTGAACAGCGTCGCGCGCTGGCAAGAGGGCAGGTACACAATGTGCCGTCCGATGCGTCATCGTGTCACGTCTGCAGGGCAGCAATTTCAGTGTTTTGTGACATCAAGGTAAAAGACGTCGGACTCACTTTTTATGACCCTTATTTGCAAATGCTGTGTTGAAAAAATTTGCGGATAATTCAGACGGGACAACCATACGGGATTTCCGGCTCTTATTCGGAGGTGGACGTGTTTCCTATGGCTGATCAAATGCCTGTTTGATAGATGTTGCATAGAGGGTAGCACCTGTGCATACTACGGAGTTTGGTTCGCCCTGCTTCATTTTCTCATCAAATGGGGACACTCTTCTGTTTGTTATTGCGTGGAGCGGACAGAAAATGGAGTGCTATTCTTGGAAGGAAAGGGCAGACATGCACTGTGCTCACGGGGTATGATATGAAAGTGCTCACGCTGTCCGACGTTTGTACGTTCGTCGGATTCCGATTCGTCGATTGCCAGATCCACGTACATTTACTGACATCCACAGGTTCCTACGAGGGACAGGTTCACATGAGGTACGTTTTCCTCTGGCACATTTTTGTAATGGTACATGTGAATTTAAAGCCTACTGCGAAAGTCAGTGAATTCATTTTGTGTAACAGGTGCGAAGGACTGACGGCCGCGGTCGTTCTCGCACAGTGCGTTCACCAGGGATTGAAAAGGAGATGTTAGCACTGCTCGAAAACACACCCTCAACAAGCTCATCTAGATGATTTGACCCCTACCGCCTTCAGAATGTTTACGCCCTTAACCTAGACGATTTTCCACGTCGAATTGAATTCTGCCAGTGGTTTGAGCAAAGATGTGGCATTCAACCGGACTTTTCGAACCGTGTACCTTTTACGGATGAGGAATCCTTTGCACGAGAGGGGACGTTCAACAGCAAAAATCAACACGTGTTGAAAAAATTTGCGGATAATTCAGACGGGACAACCATACGGGATTTCCGGCTCTTATTCGGAATGTTTACGCCCTTAACCTAGACGATTTTCCACGTCGAATTGAATTCTGCCAGTGGTTTGAGCAAAGATGTGGCATTCAACCGGACTTTTCGAACCGTGTACCTTTTACGGATGAGGAATCCTTTGCACGAGAGGGGACGTTCAACAGCAAAAATCAACACGTGTGGGCACGGGAAAATCCGCATCCCGCCTTTGTTCGTGGCCACCAAGATAGCTTCGCTGTCAACATTTGGGTCGGCTTGGTAAGCGATAATCTGTTCGGTCTACAGATTTTCCCCGGCAACTGAATGCAAGCAGACACTTGATCATTTTACGAGACGCTTTGCCAGAGTTCTTGGAGCAAATTCCACTCAATTTGCAACAGCGAATGTGAAACCAACTTGATGGTGTGAAATATGCTTATTAAGACCCATTCTGCCAGCTCTCTCATGTTTTACATTTATTTCAGATACATATCTATATAAGTCTGTAGCAGAAATGTGAGGAAATATGAGATCTTAGAGACGAATGCTGATAAAATTAATACACTGATCACACATGACCGCTATAGTTTAAAGAAAACCACAGCGTATCTGAAATGAATGTAAAAAATGAGAGGGCTGTTAGAGTGTGTCAAAACAAGCATATTTGACATTGCAACCCATGTCCGTAACCCTTAGCGAACGGCGCTAGTCGTCGTTGAACAGCAACGCGCGCCACGATGAGAGTAGGTACGTAACATGCCATCCGTTTCAGTGTACTGTATTTGTGACATCAAGGTAAATGAGAAGCCAGGGTGAAGTTTTGTAACCTGTTTTTGAAAACAGTTACAAAAAGTACTCGAAATTACACTTTCCTGCTCGAATGCACGCTGCGCAACGACGGTGAAGTAACTGTCGCACTCTTTCAAATACTCCTGGCAAAGTGGAAATTGCGTCGGAGGCTGCTATTTTGCGCACTGTCAGCTCTTTATCAGTGTCAATTCGTGTTTCACAGACAACAGATTTGAGCTGGCCCAAAAAGAAAAATCAGTGGGCGTCAAGTCGGGAGAACGTGCAGGCTGTGATACCGGCCTACCACGCTCTATCTAGTTCTCATTTAAGGTTCTCTCCAAATGCATTCGCACTGCATGAGCGAAGTGCGCAGGTGCACCATCGTTTTGGCACCATATTCGCTGTCGCACTTTGAGTGGAACATGCTCCAAGAACTCTAGCAGAGTTTCTCGTAAAAAGATTTAGTATCTTTTTGCGTTCGGTCGCCAGGAGAACGTGTATGGACTGAACAGATTATCGTCTACCAAGCCGGCCCAAATGTTGACAGCGAAGCGATCTTGGTGACCTCGAACAAAGGCGTGGTGCGGGTTTTTCCGTGCCCACACGTGTTGATTTTTGCTGTTGAACGTACCCTCCCGTGCAAAGGATGCCTCATCCGTAAAAAGTACACGGTTCTAAAAGTCCGGTTGAATGACAGACCTTTGCTCAAACCACTGGCAGAATTCAGTTCGACGTGGAAAATCGTCTAGGTTAAGGGCGAAAACATTCTGATGGCGGTAGGGGTCAAATCATCTTCATGAGTTGAGGGTGTGTTTTCGATCAGTGCTAACGTCTCCTCTTCAAACCTGCTGCACGCACCGTGCGTTGACGACCGCGGACATCAGTCCTTCGCACCTGTAGCACAAAATGAAATCACCGACTTTAGAAGTAGGCTTTAAATGCACATTTACTTTACAAAAACATGTCAATGGCAAACGTACCTCAAGTGAACTTGTCTCTCGCAGGAACCTGTGGATGTCAGTAAATGTACGTGGATCTGGCAACCGATGAATCAGAAACCGACGAACGTACAAGCGTCGGACAGCGTGAGCACTTCAATCCTCAGCCCCGTGAGAACAGTGCATGACTGCCCTTTCCTCCCATCAATAGTGCTCCATTGGCTGTCCGCTCCACACAGGAACAAACATAAGTGTGTCCCCATTTGATGACAAACTGGCCTATCAAACCCCGTAGTGTGCATAGGTTTTTTCCTTCTATGCAACACCTATCAAACAGGCATTTGCACAGGCAAAGGCTACTCCTTGACGTCCGTGTAAAAGTCGGAAAACCCGTAGTGTTGTCTCGTCTGGAATATCCAGAACTTTTTCGACTACAGCGTTTGCAAATAAAGGTCATAAAAATTCAACCCGACGTTTCTTTTACCTTCATGTCACAAATACAATGTAATTGTTGCTCTGTAGACCTGATACCATGACAGTCTCTATGGCATATTGTGTACCTATCCTCTTGGCAGCAAGCGACACTGTTCAACGACTCATAGCGCTGTGCGGTAAAGGAATGGTTGCTGTGTAAAGTATTTCAGACAGTCTCTTTTAGCTGCCTGATCCTGCATACATCGTCTGACCTCCCAACAGTCATCAGGTTCATTTTCACTGAGATTTCAGAATACATTTACAAATTCGTTTTTGCCATGAATAGATGAAACCAGTCCAAACAGGTACTGCGATGTCCGGTGTCGATGGAAAAAACCTGTCCCGTTACAGTTAAAATGTTTTAAAGGAGAATTTTATGTGCCCATTCGTTTGAGCGTTTCTAAATTACTCTAGTGTGATACGCGGTTTAATGTATATCAACAGGCACAGCAAAAAACCAAGAATAACCAGTACTGGGCAAATGAGGAACGTTCATGACGGAATCACTCAACGGAAGAAACTGATATTTGTACCAAGCTGCCGGCCAGTGTGACCGAGTGGTTCTAGGCGCTACAGTCTGGAACCGCGCGACCGCTACGGTCGCAGGTTCGAATCCTGCGTCGGGCATGGATGTGTATGATGTACTTAGGTTAGTTAGGTTTACG